>NC_142652.1:95425833-95730000 GCF_055504915.1 Nelumbo nucifera
CATGCCAAGCCTCCCTTGAGTGTTGGTGGCGCAGTGCCGGTCCATGCACTGTTCCCATGAGCATGTGTGCGCCCATGAGGAACCCCGGTAGCCATGCTAGCCATTAACCAGGGCCGCCCCGCAAGGGATGAAGGTCTAGGAGTGCCAAGGTTAGGCACCCAAGGAGGTCGACCACCCCTCCTCAAAGAGTACATTAAGCTTTTGGAGGTCTGCCTGAAGATAACATCAATTCTCCCAAAAATCTTACAGACGAAAATGATGGCGATGTCCCTTAATGTAAGCCTGTCAAGCGTAGGCAAGGCTAAGACTGTGTCAGACCGTGACAGGCTCCCCCACTCAATCCATTGTCGTCCTCGACAATGGCTCTTCTTGTGAATGGGCATCTATGTCCCGCACCATCCACTTGACTGCCAGTCCTGGGCTCGCTTGGCCAACCCGGGTCTCGCCTATGTTGGTGTCCATTTATGGGGACGGAACCATTTCACCATGCCAGCCTGCCTGGACTTCACCCCCTATATTGATGTTACTCAAACCACGCAATGTCTATGCCGTTGAAATGTGTGAGAAGGGCCCTCGAAGAAATTGTGTGGTGCTTCGCGGAGGTCCGCCCCATGTATCATCTTTACCTCAAGGCTTCGACCCTCTTCTTGGTAGCTTTTGGTGGTGCTACCGAACACGATGTGATAGGTCTACTCCTGCTGTTGGCTATGTGTCGTGAGTGTACCCTTTCACCATGCTGGCTTGCGGTCTTCACCTCGCCATGTGCAGGTTACTCAAACCTAGTCATGGCTTATGCTCTGTTGGCCCTCGAAACTACACTTCACCTCGTCGGTTTGGGCTACATCTTCGCTCCGAGGGGGCCCCAATGTGTTACTGCCTCAAGGAGATCTGACCACAATGTGCGCGAGTGTGGCAACTTTTACCCATGATGTTGCCGAACATGCACTCGCCTTGTGATGAGTTGTTGCTGCTGCAAGTGTTCCGCCTATTGAGCTGAGCATGTCCTCCTGATACCTTTCCGATGCAGGGCCGCCATGCTCCAACGGCCAGTGTACCCACATTCCTATCATTCCAATATTGTGGCTTCAACTGATGACCCATTTTTGTGCAAAACTGACAATTCAGTGATATTCCTTGACCAACCATCGACACCAACCAATTTCGAACTGTTGTCCCCGCCTTAGTAGTGCCTCAAACAAAGCTACGGAACAATGGTTCATCCATCATGAAACCAAGATGTAGACACACCGCCCATAACTCACTAAAATGAATAGCAACTGATGTCTGTGAGGAAGCATGGCACTCCCCCACTCAAACCACCACAATATGCCTTCCATGTAATGGCTCATGCGTCTGCCCCCAGGGCGCTGTTTTAGGGTCATTGGAATGGGGACACGATGAATGCCTCTTACCAGGCCTGATATGAATTCTTGCTTGAACCCGAGTGGAAGTTCCTAGGGACCGCACCCCATGATGTGCTACTTGTCGAGATGACCGCTTCAATTGGCTCTGTGCTAATCTGCTTTGACAACTGTGGCAACAATTGACTAGCTCGCTCTGATACCAACTGTCACGGGGGTAGTTCTGCAGCAGAAGAAACCCGTGCGGTGTCTTGGCCAAGGCAGGCCAGGACAAGCCTTAAGTGTGCTTGGAGGCTAGGAGTTGCCCGATGAGATGGCTCCACCATGGTCAATAGTGTTGGATCATGACCTTAAGGCTCATGGCCGGGGCACTCGGCTGGTTCTTGCCGGTCCATGGGAGGCGCCACTTACGTGCTAAAGGGGGATGGTCATGATGAGAGGCGACTTGGTGCCGATGTGAAGGGTCTCCTGTATGCCGATGATGATATGCAACCGCTGGGCCGGAACACACCCGTGCACTATGGGCAACGGGATAGCTCATTCAGCTTGGGCAAGGAGTTGGTGTGGTGAAGGGTCATACTTGAGCCAGGCCCGCATGCCAAGCCTCCCTTGAGTGTCGGTGGTGCAATGCCGGTCCATGCACTATCCCCATGAGCATGTGTGCACCCATGAGGAACCCTGGTAGCCATGCTAGCCATTAACCAGGGCCGCCCCACAAGGGATGAAGGTCTAGGAGTGCCAAGGTTAGGCACCCAAGGAGGTCGACCACCCCTCCTCAAAGAGTACGTTAAGCTTTTGGAGGTCTGCCTAAAGATAGCATCAATTCTCCTAAAAATCTTACAGGCGAAAATGACGGTGATGTCCCTTAACGTAAGCCTGCCAAGCGTAGGCAAGGCTAAGCCAGTGTCAGACCGTGACACATTACCCCTTCTAATGCCAACTCAAGCTGAACTTGGTAGTTTCATGGTCCAATGGCTACAGGGTATCATGACCAATGCATTAGTGAAAAATGCAAGAAAATCCAATAGTTTTCCCCAAACTACAGTTTATGTGAGCTCAAAGCTCTTAAGACTGACTGACTATTGGGTATTTTCTCTCCAAGTTTGGGAATAACGAAACATAATTGCACAGATCATCAAGACTTGCTATAATGTTAGTCTACCCAGACATTATTATCACAGTTCGTTTGATAAATACACACTCCCTTATTGAGAATGAGAACTTCACAGTGCATACAGAAAGAGCTCTACATTTCTAATTCTGGCTTCCTTTTGTAAGGTTTCCACTTATGAAAGATGTTAATTTTTAGATTATTTTCAGCTTTTCTCTGGGTGGTGCTATTGTAATTCAGGTATCAACTACCAGCTCACACTTCTATATTTTCTAAGTAGAACCAGTATTCTTTTAACTGTTGAAAGTATAACATTTTAAACAAGAACCTGGTCTAAAGAAAGAATATACAAAGAAAGGCCATTCTCATGAAGTGCCATTAATCATCACAAAAGCTTAAGTTCTCTTAACTATTTCTGGGCTCAAAAAATCAGAAAAAAAAAGCTCTTCCAATGACAACAGGCTCATAAATAGATTAACCTTATTAACCTACTCTTTTGTATGATTGTCTGTTGGTGAAATTCAAGCCTGTTTATAGCCTGGCTGAAGGGAGAGGAGGGAGAGGATGAGGTTGGTCCCAGTCAGTAACAATGTGATCACGAGTGATCTCCTTGAGTGAGCGACATCCACTTAATGCCATAGTTAGCTCAAACTCATCACGGAGCATCTGGAGTACCTTTCTTACACCAGCCTCACCTTCAGCAGCCAAAGAGAATACCACAGGCCTTCCAATCTGAAATTGAGACAAGGAACAAATAGTTAAATTGGTAACGAAAAAGAGTATAAAGGGGTTTGCCAACATGATGATGTAGATATACTTACAAATATGCCAGAGGCTCCAAGGGCCAATGCTTTAAAGACATCAGTCCCACGCCGGACACCACCATCCAGGAAAACAGGAACTCGGCCTTGTGCAGCTTTGACAACCTAAAGTTAATCCAACAAAACCAATTATTGTTAACATACCATATGATATGATCTGAATAAATATAAGGTAGCATTAAGGCAATGTACCTCTTCTAGAGCCATGATAGTGGCAGGGACATAATCAAGTTGACGAGCTCCATGATTTGACACAATGATTCCTGCTGCTCCTGCTTGTATGGCTAGCCTTGCTGCATGGTCAATATAGGGGGTTACATATAGAACATTGTTGGAGAGTACACAGCTAGACATCTAAAATTAGAGAAGTAGGCAGTAATTTAAATTTTATTACTTACTATCCTCAGCAGTGATTACACCCTTCACTAGAATTGGCAAGTTGGTGATTGTCTGGAGCCACTTCACATCCTGTCCAAATCCATCAGTAATGTTTCAGTAGGGGTGCTCATAAAAACTGAAAACCGAAAAAGCATTCCGAACTGATTGGGTTCAGTATTTTTGAAAAACTGAAGGACCAGTTCGGTTTTCAGTTAACCTAAAAAACCAATGGTTAACTGAACCGACCGGTATATATATATATATATATATATATATATATATATATATATATATATGTACTATATATAAATTTTTAATATATATCATAATATTATATATAAATATATTCTATTTTATAATATATAATATATACAATATTATATATTAAATATTTATACAATTATTTATAAAATATATATTATAAATATAAAAAACTGAGAAACTGAAGAACCGGACTGGTCAAAAACCGAAACCGATCAACTGGTTGATTCAGTTCAGTTTCGGTTCAGGGATTTTCAAAAACCGGTAGTACCAGTTCAGTTTCAAAAAATACCCCATGGCACCCCTATGTTTCAGAACCACACATTCTTTAGAATTCGAGTAACAGTAAGAACCAAATATCCATCTTTATTGATCTACAAAAAATATGTTCTGCCATCTGAAGAACCTGAATCACTGAGTTCCACCAAACATACCTTCCAGCTTAGGGATCGATCAATTTGTCCAGCAACATATGAGGCAAGTCCAGAATCATTTGTCTGTGTTTGGCCCCAGAAAAGAAACCATGTAGTGAAAGACATGTAAACAATAGATATAAATTAATCAGTCATCAGTATGTTTTAGACTCACCATATCCATCTTTCCAAGGTCCAATCCCTCAAAATTCTTCAATGTCAAGAATGGAGGTAAAGTAAATCTGTTGAGTGGCCAATGAAAAAGAAAGTAGATTCTTAATAAATAGCAGAACTAAGTTTACTCATTAAAAACAGCAAATGGTTCATCCTGATTCTCAAAGAAACTTTTATGCATAAACAAATTTTAGGCTCACCTGTTCTTGATGTCAGCTTCCCTGCGTCCCAGTCTTGGAGTATCAACAGTGAGGGCAATTGCCTTAAAGCCAGCCCTTTCTGCTCTTCTCACAAGCTGTGCAACTACATTTCTGTCTTTGTACACCTGAACAAGTGGCAGGACAATCATTTACCTGATGGAGAATACAAAATGAAATGCACACCTCAACAAGAAGATCACTAAAAAATAGACAACAGAAGGATCATTGAAGCTTACATAGAGCTGGAAAAAGCGAATGCCAGGTCCTGTTGAAGCAACCTCTTCAACACTAGAAGTAGCCCATGATGATAATGTCTGGATAACAGGTAATGCATAGAGTGAAAAACATGCATCAGTCAAGTAGCAACCATGAGGCAACACAAAATGAATGGAAAAAATGTTTGTACTGAATACCAATTTGAAAATGTATCCTTGAAAATCAGAACACAAACATGTTTGCATAGAGATGCTGCAAACTTTATATTTCAGGATGAATTTCTACAAGTATTTGAAGTTTAAAAGATCAGTTGTAAACTAAGGCCATGTTCGGTTCACTGCTCTGGGCCTCATTCTTTTAATTCTTGCTCATTTTAGGCAAGAATGGGCAAGAATGAATAACATTAGAGTGTTTGGTTACAAAATTTTTTCCATGGGCCACATCTTTATAGAATGAAAAATCAGCCCCGTAGCACAAAAATTGAGCAGCCTGCAGCATGAAAAATAATCATGCCCCATCTTGCTCATTGTCATTCTTTGAAGAAACTATGCCTACAAAACTGTTGCCATAGATGTTTACTTTTGCAAAAACACTTTTACAAAAGTATTTTTAACGAAATCACTTTTATGAAAGTACTTTTACACAAAATCACTTTTATAAAAGTACATTTATGAAAGCACTTGTAAAAAAGGTACTTTTACAAAAGCACTTTTATAAAAAACTCACATTAAAACACTTTTATGAAAGTACTTTTACATTAAAGCACTTTTATGAAAGCACTTAAAAAGCGCTTTTATAAAAATACTTTTATGAAAGCACTTTAATAAAAATACTTTTGCGAAAGCACTTTTATCAAAGCACTTTTATAAAAACACTTTTATAGAAGTACTTGTATAAAATCACTTTATGGAAGTACTTTTATGAAATTGCTTTTCTAAAATCACTTTTACGGAAGTACTTTATGAAAGCACTTATACGAAAGTACTTTTATAAAAGCAATTTTGTGAAAGTGCTTTTACAAAACATCTATGCCAATTGGTAAACATTGACTGTTGGAGACCGAGACTGGCGGTTTATGAATACCGGCACTTTTTTTTTTTTTTTTGAAGAATGAAAACAAACAACATAGGACACTTGTTAGTCTGAAAAGAATTCATTTTTAGGAAAAAAGTGCTTGGTTCATAGCAATATTTTCTCATTCTACCTATTTTTGTCCATTCTTGTCCATTTTAAAATTTCATCTTGGGTAAGAATGAAAACTGAACCAAACATGGCCTAAATAAAAATGTTTTATGGACAAAAGTTGTTTGATTCATTATTTTGTTAACATTCTCTTTGGTGATCATCACTAACCAAAAAGAAATTAGCCCGTCTTTGGGATCTTATAAGTGATGTATCAAATATATAGAACTTCCAATAGATGTGGAATACCCTTGACCTGAATCTCTTAGAAACTATTTGCTCTTTTTTTTCTGGCTTAAATTGACAGTGCTGATATAAACGAAAGGTTAGGTCCATATCCAGTTATCCAGTCTACCCCTCCCAGGACTCCAGATTGCTGGGACCAATAATGTATGAAGGCCCTTTAAAAAAAAAATTGACAATATTGAAATACATGTTGACTTTGAAATTTGTGGGCTGATAGTTGTTGGTTAGCTTTAAAAATTTGTAAAACATGAAAGGTGAGGAACCAAACCATAATAGTGCCAGCTGCTGATGCTGCTCTTGCTGTTGCATACTCTCCTGCATAAGAATTAAACCTGGGTTCAGACATGTTTTGATTCCTTCTTGGTCAAAAGATAGGGTTAACAATATTCAATTAATTAAATGAATCCCTTTTCAATGCCAGTCAGGGTTTTTCAACTTCCTAAAAGCCTTAAAAAATATTATCCATACTAGATACTCAGGGTTCAGAAACACATCCAAACAAGCAAATATCTTCATCAAGTATCACAAGATTCAACTGAACTACAAAAAAAAAAGATTCTAGATTCAATTCAGACATTAGAAATTTGTTAATTGTGGTGGAAGTTATAATTGAAAATATCCCTTGGAACTTGGTACAAGGAAAAGTTCTACATATTGATTCAATACCAAGAGTTTGATTAGGGCATACTTGAGTGACCAAATTTCTTTAAAACATAGAAAAGATAAACAACATTTTTCAAATTCCGTGTTATGGTTCAAGAAAATGTTGAAAATATTTCACTTCAAAAACTTAATTTGAAGTTGTCAACTGAGTTGGGGATCAACTTGCATCACCCAAAATGTAATATGGATTTTTTTCACCAAGTTTTAGTTCAAAACTACTGTTTGAAAACCCAAACAAGCACTTCAAATATATGTATCTAATTGAGATAACCAAAGCCTAGTAGAATCAATTGTATAAATCAACCAAACCCTAAAACAGTATCTCTTAAGTACATAGCTCAGTTTCAAGTTTGGTTTACCCTCAGGGTGAGCCATTTTTTGCATAGCAGTGGGAGCAATCATGATAGGCATCAATATCTTGTAGCCCAAGACAGTGGTACTCATGTCTATCTTGCTTACATCAATAAGAATACGAGGTCGAAACCTATTTATGCAATCAAACAAGGATATCAGTAGTAATCACCCACATGAACTCTACTGCATGTTTTGTTAAAGGAAAATATAATTCGGAGAATAGAAACTAGACTTAAAGAAAAATGGTAAAGAATGGAACTGAGTGTTAGAATAAAAATGCACACAAATCATCAAAACGAAAAGAAAACCAGAACCCCTCTCTCCTCAACAGGCACCTGACATATAAAAAAATACATGCCAACACGGGAGTTTTCCCAATATTGAGAAATCGAATTTAGAGCATTACCTATTACCAAAGTTGGGTTCTTGGTGATCATAAAGAAATAATGAACACTTACAGGATCCTTGAGAATGCATGTCTGTTCTCCTTAAGAGTCCATTGGTCCTCTGCACCTGATGCATAGTAGTCATATACCATCTTTGGAAGTTTTTCCTTTGCAATGGCCTCATACTCCATAACGTTGGTTATCTCCATCTTCTCAAATGAAAAAAAAAAAAAAAAACTTCGCTCTTCAATAACCTAAAATCAATATAATTCAATTAAATCAGATCCACACATACTCACATGAAACAAGAGCCTAGACATAGTGATCAACCTTTGCACAGACTGAGGAAAAATGATTGAAACCAAATTCTGATTTACTATCTTGGACAGAATAGTTGTTGAGCCAATTTACAGAGATGGAGCAGGCAAGAATTTGTAAATGCAATAAACAGAAAAAATAAGAGAAGTATACATTCAGGATCAATGTCCAGGTAATAAAAGAAATGGAGGTAACAACAAATAAGAGAGAGAGAGAGAGAGAGAGAGAGAGAGAGAGAGAATTAACAACATGCACAGTCCACACAAATATAAAAATTAAAATTTAAGGAAAGTTCAAAGGAATGTATCATATACAACAAGAATAACATCAGACTGATAAAACCTATATAGAGAACAACACAAGCAGACCAAATTCAGATAAATCTCATAAATAATACAAACAGGAACACACAACCTTGTATCGATCTGAACTAATCTACTAGGTGGGTATTAGAGATGATGGATCTCAGGTTAAACTTAGGTTCTTGCAAAAGCAGCTTGTAGAAAAAGAAAGCACATTCTGGGATCAATTTCTGCTAAAGCTCACAGAAACCGCAGATAAAGCCACATACAATTGTTTACTGAAAATCTACACATTCCCGCAAGGAAATAGGAATCCTGTATCTCGGATCACATTAGAAAAGAATTCACTTGAAACACTGAAAAGGAGAATCCTAGATAAAGTTATATAAGATTCAAAGTATGCTCGGATTCATGATCTCAGTTAAAGGGTCATGATTGGATTCCAGGAAAAGTTCTAGTAACTTAGAAACATAAAAACACCACATTTAGACAGACACCAATCAATTTCAGATAGCCCCAGAGGAGAAAAACAGTCTGATTCAAATTCCAGTTAATCCCATTTCTCTAACAGTAAGTGATGAGCTTAATCCCAGATAAACCCCATTAGAGAAAAAATTCAACTGGGTTGTCTGTAATCAAATCGAGGTAAAACCCAATCGCAGAATAATACAACTTGGATTGGAAAAAAAAAACCAAGACTCTTTTACATACAAGAAAACATAGACCCAAGCAATAAACAATGATCAAATTTTCACAATTTTCATATGCACAGAAAAAGAAAATAAAAACATAAGCAGAAAGCCTGAAATCAAAAGCTTTTGATCATTCAAATCCTACCACATAAACAACCTGAAATATAAACTAAATGTAAACAGTAGGAAGAAGAAGAGCAAACCTTGACTTCGTCGACTAAGCAGAAGTGTGCATGAAGCAAACAAGAGCAGATAATATTGAAGAGAGGAATTAGAACAATACAAACAACTAAGGTGGGGGAGCTAAAGGAAAAGGACACGTGAAGACAAATCGGTTGGGATTATTGAGAGGAATTTACAGTTTTGTGGATCAGTTTTTCGAGGTGTGCATTTGATACCGCATCCTTTCATGCCAATGGGTCTTCTCTCAACCACATACTGTTCGTGTGTTCGAGAGCATTGGTTAATCATCAAGCCCATCCAAGAAAAATGAAAAAAATAAATGAAATTTTTCAAAATACGAAACGTCTCTCTCTCTCTCTCTCTCTCCTATAATTGATATGGGTATGAAGTTTTGTCTTATCTTTGCTCAAAGAGAGAGAGAGAGAGAGTATTATCATGACAAACCTTCTCCAGAATGTTTTGAATAGCAGAGAATTGCAATTCAAGGGATTTACTATGGGTTGTCGTCGTCCATATAACTTGTCTGGACGGTTTTTGTGCTTCAGAAGTGGCAAATCCAGACCATATATGCCACTTACAGTTATGACACGGTTTATCCAAACATTTTTCCGACAGAGCAGGTCCACTGAAAAAACAGGGAAAAGGTTGAGTGCCACTTGGAAAGAACTTATTGGGCCAAAAAAGTGGGGCTGGGAGTGCAACCCTGCCACCATGGTTGTTTAGAAGAAAGCCGCTCGAACTCAGAAGTCAGGAAATCTCGAACTCAGAAGTAAGAAAATCCATTTTGTCTTGGCTCATAATAAGGCTGCAAATTGGGCGGGGTTCAAATCAAATTCGAAAAAGGTTAGGATTAGAGTTGAAATTTATGAACCTGACTTTATTTCGGGTAAGATTAGGTTGACCCCTTCAGCAATCTGACCCAATTCAAACCTGACTTTATATATATTTATAATTATATCATACATTAATTTGTTTAGATGCATGACAGTTGCATAGCCATCATTACGTATTATCATTTAATTCTTTTAAGATAATCAATTCACTTAATACTAATTGGAAATACTAAATTATATCATACATTTATTTCTTTATCTTCTCTCTATTATTTGCCACCCAGCGTATAAAAGATCTATTATAAGTCTAATTCTTTATAAACTATAGGTCCTAATCATTTCAAACACTGTAAATTATAAAGGCCCCCCATACTTTTTTTTGCAACAAAGACACCCTCTTCCATTAATCTTTCATGAAAAAAATAGTGTTCATCTTCCCTAGCCTCAAGATACACGAACAACAGGGGTGATAGCTGTTGCAGCAGCAGCGGACTTCCGAAGTCTTCCCTCTCTCTCTTCTTCCCCTTCCCCTTTCTCTCCTCCCCTTTCTTCTTCACAATTTCCTCTACTTTCCGGTCCTTGCAGGTGAATGATTTGAATAGGTGGATAATGTTGTTGTAAGCGAAGAGGAGCCATATGGAACGGCAGCGAAGCTGTTGGTGAAAACTGAAATGATGGAGTTGACCGATGGCATCTGCACCACTCCTCCGGTGCAGGCGTGCCAGAGTTGGGAATCCAGTCATTTCTCGTTCCTGTCAATTCCTAATCAGAAGCTCCATCCAAAAAAGTAAAAAGGGAATAACTAAACCAGAATTTACACACCGCCCATTTGCACTTCCATGCATTTATATAAGCACAAATTTTTACTGTAATCAAACACAGATTAGAGGAAAGCGAAAAAGGGAAGGAGTTCTAGATGCACGGTCTGAACAAGCTTGCAATTACCATAAACCACTGGAGAAGCGATAGAGATTGAAAGAAACATTCTAGTTGAGTGGAATAATCGGATAAACCCGACAGAGGATAGATTCTTATGAATTACCAAGTAATAGTTTGATCTAAACCAGAAACTGCAGCCATAGGTATGATCTTCAGAGCTTCAAGGTGATTCCATCGCAGAATTAGCCCAGAACGTAGGAATGGACAGGCATTCCTTCGAGTCTGGAGGAATGGACAGGAATCGATGGCATCTGCACCATTCATATAATTTTGTTGTTAGCATGCGTTTTTTACTGTTCTACCGTCAAGAGTCTGGGGCAATCGACAGCGATTGAAGGAGGAATTGAACCTGAAAGTCGGTTGTTGAAGAGATAAACACCTCTCAGATTGGGGAGGAACCCAAGAGAGGTAGGAATCATGTCTGTGATAACGTTGTCGTGTAGGCTAAGTTTTCTAAGAGCTTGAAGTTGGGCGATCTTCTCCGTGATATGGGCAGGCATCTGTTGTTGGGCTATCAAGCATTGAAGTTTCCTATGATTGTGGCATTGTCGGCAACAGCTATAGAGATGAGATTGAAGATGGAAAGATGAGAAATGGGTTTCTTCAATCTTTTCATTTCGGAGAATTGGGAGAGAGAAAGAATGAGAGAAGATGGTGAGGGAGGGGAAAAGAAGAGAAGAACGGAAAAACAATAGATTAAATAGGTTTTAAGAGAAATAGGGCAAAAAAATAAAGAAAATATAAAAAGTTTAGTGGGGTATTTTGGTAATTTAACGCATTCCGTCATCTGATTTAACGATCAAGGGGGATCTTTGTCTCACGGTCATAGTTCATTTGTTTGATTGCATTACAAATGAAATAAATTAAGGCATGAAGCAGAATAAAGTAAAACCCAAAACAAAATTAAATAAGAATTTGTATTTTTTTTTCATTTGCACTCCCATGCATTTGTATTAGTGCAAATAAAATTGTATTGCAACCAAACACAGCCTAAAGAACCAATAAAAACATCAGTAAACAAATACTAATAAAACATAAGATTAATATATGTAATGAAAGTTGAGTTAAGATCTAAAATTAAGAAGTTCTACAAGATTTTAAGGGATGGGAAGAAGGTTGGGTTGGGCCTAGGTTAGGTTAGGGTTGAAGGAATTTAGTTTAGGTTAAGATTAGGGTTGGATAAATCAGGTTGAAGGTCGGATTAGATTAGGGTTAAGGTTTGGGGTTTAAAATTTAGGATTGAGCTAGGGTTGACCTCAACCCAACTTAACCCGGCCCAACTTGCAGCCCAAGCTCATACGTAAAAGATATCAATTTTCTGGATCAACCCCATGGACCGAATCGGCGAATCCTATTGTATGACCAAACCTGAAGGACTAATGCATTGTGCAATTTTAGAAACATTTGACCATCCAATCACCGGAATCCGAGGTATCATGGAATGAAATATTTGGGTTAGATTTTTAATTTAATTTTTAATAAACCAAACATAAAAGGAAAGGAGTAGGAGAAGAGACAAGGATTGCACTAAGAAATGATATTAAGCGCTCATATATGACACAAAGGGGCCATTTGATAATGGCTGAAGCTGCTGAACTGAGACTTATTGCTTTGACTTTTAATTGTTAAAATATTTAAATAATAAAATTTTCAAGGATGTAATGAGTTACCCAAACTTAGTTTCAAGTTTCAACTATTAAGGAGATCACATCACTGAACTATAAAACAGCAAGTTTTTCAGTTCAATATCTTCAGCTATTATCAAACAATCTCCTATGAATTTGTTTGGGAGGGCCTTGGGCTTCAGTTTTGATTGAACTGCATTGACTGAACTTTATGATTATGTTTAGTAGTTATTAACTAAATTAAAGTATATTCTAACTTTTCAAATTGTTAATCAAATATAGCTTTTAGGCTTTGTGTGGAGCTTAACTTGCAAAGCCAGACGCTGCTGCTCTAAGGCCAAAGCCCTCCTAAACAGGTACTAAATAGGACATGGGTTCTGCTGCCAATACCTGTGTGTGAATCAGGCAACATGACCAATTACGAGTAAACATGCCAGTGTTCCAAAGAACCTACAGTCCCATGTGTATAGAACACTGTCGTGTTCACTTGTGCTTAGTCATGTCGCATACTTGTCTTGGCAGAATATCCCGATACACTACTTACACAGAATGGCAAAACATGATCTCTGTATACTTGATTGAGGCAAGGCTATATAATGATGATTATGATGATGATAAACCAGACATATTGAGTGCACATTTATCTTTTGATTTGAAAAATGTACCTTTGGCTTTTATCTTTATGTGATCATTTTAAAATGAGATGTACTCGCATGCTCATCTTATGGACCATTGGATTGGACTTCAGAAACAAGCCCGGTTTCAGTCAGTTCAAGCCCATGCTCACAGTGTTTGAACAACCTCTCCTAACAAGTACGGAGGTATTCTCAATGCAAGGCTGTAAGGGGTGTTCTATACATGAGAGTGCATTGAATCTTTCCCATTAGAATTTTATGAGACTTTTCTTAATATTTTAATGCATACTTTGGATTTTGGTCAAAAAAAGGGAAATACCTGATTAGTACCTTTTACTTTGGACCTAGTACCACTTTGGTCTCCCAACTTTACAATGTGATAATTCAGTACCTTAACTTTCAAAATGTGCCAATCTAGTACATGTCGTTAACTAGCCATTAAGTGGCATTTAAAAAGACATAAATGCCCTTCGAATGTCATCAAATCTTCTTTTACAACCATCTAATGGTACAATCTAACAGTAGTAGTAATAAAGCATTGTTTCAGTAGTGCTCTCTCTCTCTCAGCCCCATGGTTGCCCCTCAAAATCTTTCTTGGCTCAACTACTAAGAATCATATAAGAATAAAAAATCTTGATTTCATATCGACTAGAAACCTCTGTGAGATTTTATCTCTCTACTGGAAACAACTGGGAAGTCTGACTTAGCAATGAAGAAATCCCATCAACCAGTGACAACCCGTACTGGAACGAGTCCTTCTCATTGGAGTGTTTTGGAACCCAATATTACCATGGAGGTACTCGAGCATAAACAATGATGCTCAAGCTTAGATGGAGAAGCAAAGCACCGATCCATGTGTAGGTTGATTTTACAAGATTCTCATGTAATGTGATTCTTGACTAGGGGTGTCAAGGGTATTCGAAAATCCGATTTCAAATTTGATATTCGACATAATCGAATCGACTTCAGATAATTTGAATATCTAATCAATCGAATTCAGATATCCTATTCTTACCGAATAGTTAATCGGATTCGAATTCAAATATGACCTAATTCGATTCGATAAATATCCGAATTCGACCGATTATTTAATTCTTATATATAATATATAAAATATTTTATATAATTCATATATAATAATTAAGTTATATAAATAATTTATATATTTATTAATTATTTAAAATAATTAATTAATCGAATTGAATATTCAAATATTTAATTGGATTCGAATTCGGATATTGCCTGATCCGATTCGAATTCGATCCATTTATACCCCTAGTCTTGACCAAGCAAAGTTTGAGGATCATTTCCCTGCATTTCTAACTATAATGAAATCCTTTCATTTCAGTTCATAGCACTGGAATGCATGCTTCATAAAAAAAAGGGCGAATCAATAGGCAACCAATGAAGTATGATCCAAGAGTTCACCCAACCAACCTGCTTTACGGAATCAGTAATTTCAAGCCTGATACCGTCACCAAGAAATAGAGCCACACGGATGAACGCAATTGAAATTAGTTCAATTGAACAACTACGAAAAACACATCTGAGGATTTGAGACGCTTTCAAGAAAGAACTTGGGCAGGAAAACATATGGATGGGATTACGCCTCTGTTTCATTTTCTCGAGGAAGATGATAAGAAATGTTTTATTTCTAAGGGTAATTTTGACATTATCAAAAGTTTTAAGTTACAAAATATGTTAGGTGATACACATAACTGATAGGTGGTTAATGGTAGGTACTAAATTGGCACATTTTGAACATTTAGGTACCTGGATTGTTGCATTTTAAAGTTCAAAGACCAAAGTGGCACTATAAATAACAAGGTACTAATCGGGAATTTACCCAAAAAAAATATCTATAACCTTGCAGTACTAGAAAGAAGAAAAATCTTTTAATATATAAAGTATTTTTTTATGAATTTATTTAGTTTAGGGAAATTGTCTAAAACTCACCACGAGTTTTTAACATTTCTCTTCACAACTTTTCAAAATAACTAAAACTCACCATGTCAATAAGTTTTTATTTTCCAAGACTCACCTTTCGTTAGTGTACCGCTAAAGCTTCTTAACAGAGGTGTCCATGTCAGCATAAATAAAAATTGTCATGACCAAATTACCCTTGAATGGAGAGTTAGAGGAAAAATGGTCTTTTCAGTTTTCAATTTTCTTGTTTTTTTTTTTGCATTTTTTGTGTTTTATTATAATGTTCAATATTTTTTCATAATTTCTGTTTTTTTACATTTTTCTATTTTCTACAATCTATAAATTTTCTTGTATTTTTGTTATTTATTTACAATTTTTGAGTTTTTCTATAATTTTTTGTGTTTTTTTCTACAATTTTTATTTTCTGATTTTGTTTTTCAATTTCTATAGTTTCTATAATTTGAAAATAATTTTTTATTTTGTTTTCAATATCTATAATTTTTTAATTTTTTGTAATTTCTATGTTTGTATGTATTTTATATTTGAAAATATTTTTTTGAACTTTTTTCCTTTTTTCATGTCTAAATATTAAAATAGTAATATATTAACACCCGTTAATTTATGTTGTATATATTTTATATTTTTCTATGAAGGTTAAAATGATAATATATTGACACCGGTTAGTCTGTTTAACATCAAGTTAGTGACATGGTGAGTTTTAGACATTTTGAAAAGTTATGGCGAGTTTAAGAGAAATGCTAAAAACTCATGGTGAATTTTAGACAATTTTCCTTTAGTTTATTATGAGTTTAAGCAGTTTTAGTGCTACAAATGTCTTCCCCTATCCAAATTTGATCCATTTATAATTAAATCAAATGTCTATCCCTATCCAATCGGATAAAATATCATCCGATTTGCTTGTATACACTTAAAATTTATATAGTATCTAGTAGTTTGGATAAGTTATTTTCAATTCATTCTGTTCATAATACATAATATCAAATTTATTTTTAGTTCATTTCGTTAATAAAATATAATATTTTGATCAATTGTCTAATTTATTAATGCTATTTAGCATTCCATTGTAATCCACCAAATAAGATTCAATTTGAATTCAAATATCGATCAATGCAAATTGGACCAATTTGATCTGATCCACTTGCAGCCTTAATCAAGATATGAAAAACAAAGGTTTCTTTGCAATTTTAATAGTAGTCTGCCTTTGCGGTCTTCAAAAAACCTCGTTTTAAATGCCTTCGGATTTGGCCCTTTGAAGTATGAGCTAATCAAAACCAATTTACCAAAGAATAAAAAAGGTTACAAAGGCAATGATGTTAATATTGAAAATGGGTGTATGTGAAAGTTTAAAATATTGATACAATATGTTTGATATATAGAGTTCGGATCACTTGTCCACGAGAATTCTGCCCATGTTTATCGCAACCACACATGGAAAACATCTCATCCTCTGGATAGTATCATGCAAGGGGAGATGTTTCCTATTCACGGGGGGTAGTGTATTGTGGGTAGGCATGAGCAGAGTTCTTGTGGGCAGGAGATCCGGAGTCTGATATACCATATAGGATGTATCATATCATGTCTGTATAAAAAGGTATGGATACGTGGAACACAATGAAAACGATACAACCTATGTTGGCAGTCATAGATGATAACCATCGACATAAATCAATAATTGATGATTCTTCTGAATTTTTTGACAATTTCTATAAACTCTCACAACCATAGAAAATTATAAATGATTCTTTATATGTTTTAAATATTTTCATTACAAGAAATAACAATAAAGGGATCTATCAATGATCTTTTAAGCTCAATGATCTAATAATAATTTGTTGCAAAAATAATTTTGTTTTTAATTTTAAGATAATTTTAAACAATAAAAATCATTTATTTTATATATTCTAAATGTTTTTTTGGTAAGGAAGAACTATCTTATATTCTATAAGATGGATTATTGATAAAATTATTTTATGATAAGTATATGTTTTATACTCACGGTATTGTTGATAGTAATGTATCTCTTTATATAGACCATGGAAGATTGTAATGTATCTCTTTGTATAGACAATGGAAATTTACATTTCTTATGTGTTTATAACTTATTCATAATTATTTAAACTTTAAATTTATTATTATTTATGTATTTGTAAGATTTATAAGAGTTTCCCCAATGTATCTCGTGTATCCATTTCTTTCGGCCATATTCATACATACCCAAAGCGTATCATCATACATATCTATATCCAAGCTTACCAATAGAAATGATTTTGAATACTTTGAATCTTGTATATACCAAATTTGTGAATGCAGTGCAAGTGTCAGCCAATACATATTATATCAGGAGCTTCCGATACGCCTCTACAGAGGGCATATCGGGGTTTTGACCAGTTCAGGGGTGGACAGACCTTAAACCAGCCCCTCTGAACCGACTTTGAAAAAAAAAAAACAACCGATACTGCAGCGTATCAGGCATATTGATATTTTGAACATTGTTTCCATGTTTATTTGTTAAATTGTTCATTATGCTATATGATATTTGGTTCCTTTCTCTTGCACTGCATTCACAGATTTGGTAATACACCTAGTTCCAATATTAACATCCAATCAGATTACTTTCTAGCTATGCCTATCTGGCATGTCCATTAACCATACTAAGTCGTGTAGTAAAACTATCAAACAAATTCAGATAATACAAATGGAAGAAAGATAACCAACCTATAAAATTCTCACATCTCTTGTTAGGAAAATTTCCCAATAAATACTTGAATTCACATCTGCGCCCCACAAACCCCCACAGCATATCCCAACCATGTATTGGAAACATCTCCCACTGACAACTTCGGGAGATGTTCCCAATGCATGCTGAGATGTGCATGTGGGGCGTTTGTGGGGCGCCTTCTGTGGGGCACAGTTGTAAATTCCAAATACTTATCCCAATAATATGGGGTCAGGCAAAAAAGGTACTAGAGAACATTGAAATATTTAAAATGTAAATACTTCCTAAGCAAAAATCAAAATGTTAATCATGACAATTTCCAGGCTCTCATTATATTTGAATTTTGTATAATCAGGGGCGAATTTGAGTTCATTATATAAATATAGAATTATGAATTTGTTTCTAAATCAAACACATGTCTGAGAAGGCTGAGATGCACAACCGTAAACTCCTTACAACAGGAACAAAAATATTAATACCTGCATATGCCATATTGGTTCCCATGAAAATGCCCCTCCTAGTTGTGCCATAGGACAGTAGAGAAGGAAGCGATGGAGTCTGATCATAAGGCCTCTCCTAATTTCTCCCATGAAAATGCCTGAACCTGCCGGGGGCAAGCAACCCAGGGATCGAAGTTGTCACTGCAGCACCATTGTGATTGACTGTGGCATATGGAACAAAGTTGTGCCAAAGGGTGGCTACGAAAGGCATATGCAGATAGATTTATTTTACAACACTCAACAAACTCAATCCTTGTGGGGACACTGAAGCAAATGTCGTTTCTCACAGTTGGAGTAGAAACACCTCCAAACTTCTTGCTCCACGAAGGAATTTTTTTATAGTAAAAGAAAATTTATTTAAAGAAAAAATAAAGAAGTGGGTGTGGAGTAGCTACTGGTTGAAGGGGATTATCTGGAGGATGTCACTTGGAGCTACAAAAATGAGTTAAAGAAATTCAAATGGCTAACAAGAAATATGTCTATAACAATACAGTGGGTTAGGAGATCAGCTAATGCATTTGTCGATGTCTTGGCAAAACAAGGGACAAATAGGGAAACATTATTCTGGGCGCAACTGTAACTCTTGTTTAACATCAACATTCATGTAATCTCTGTTGTAGTTTATGTATTTGCTGTTTGGAGAGGCGGCACCTTGCGCCTTTAAGGGGATTTTCATGTAACCAATAATTGAATTAATGGAAGATGATTTTATTTATCAAAAAAAAAAGAAGGTACAAGAAAGAGGATAATGAATCACGCTGGGGAAAGAAGCAATATCTTAAACAATCAAAATCCCCATCACCGAAACACCCACCCCAAAAGACAAAAGCAATGCACCAACACAAAATATAAAACAATGATGACAGACAACAACCGAACAACCCACACCTCCCTACCCAAAAACTTAGATCCAATCCTAGATCTGGATAGAGAGACAACTCCTCACCCCCAAAATCCACAACCCCCTAACCTCAACTCCAAGGATCAAAATATTGATATGTTTGATACCCAAAAGTGGGTATCGATGCATGTCGATATGACTGATTATGACTGATACGATACACACCCCAAATCCACACCCTTGTTTTCTTTATTTCTTTTACCTTTTTTATTTTAACAGCATGAGAGGGATGTCCTCCCTCTATCATACCAAACAGCCAAAATTTCAAAACTCCTTGTGGGAGTCCAAGCGTTTCCAGGTCCACTGATATGGTATCCTGTATCAGATATAGTTTTCAAGGCGCCAAGGCGAGGCTAGGCAACTGGGGGGCACCTTGCCGCCTAGTCGCCTAGGCGATGGATTTTTTTTAGTGAAAAATACATATCCTAGGTAGTTCCCTAGGTTCCATAACCATCTTTCCTTAATAACTATCCATAACTTTCATAGGAAAATTATAAACTTCATGTTTATGTCTAGAAAATCAACATATTTATGAAAAGAAAAAGAAAAAAGAAAAGAAAATTCAAAAAATATGGGGACTGAACCCCTATTTTTATTATAGGAAAAGAAGAAAAGAAGAGGTGGAAGAAGAAGAAGATGTGGAGGAAGAAATGTGTTGATTAGACAAAACATTAAGTTTTTACCTTGCTTATTGGTTCAAATTCTGAAGTCTTTTAGGGTTCAATACAGCAGTTAGCAATGTTTGTGTTGATTAAACCCTAACAAATAAGAAAATAATAAAAAGAAACTATTTTATAAACACAAAAAATGATATTTTTGTTCAATAATGTCTATCTTATAATTATAATCTCAAAAAAGTAACAATGTAAAAGTATTTTATAAGACAGTACACAAAACTGCTAGGCGACTAGGCGAGGCGAGCCTCCAAGGGCGTCTTGTCGCCTAGGCGTCGCCTTGACAACTATGGTATCGGGTGTATCCTACTGATAGTTTGATCCTTGCTCAACTCCATTGGCTTGATCAAAGTCCCCTCTATTTCTCTAGTAGACCTCTTTATTTATTTATTTATTTATTTATTTTGATGTGTATTTCTCTTGTCTACCTTCTCCAGTTTCTTGATCTTATTATTAGATCCAACCCCAAATAAACCTCATTTCTGCCTGACAAAAACTTACAAAACTTAGTGTGATCTACATATAGAATGTGCAAGATAACCTAGTGTTTTAAAAGCGCAAGGCGCAAAAAAGGCGTAGGGGCCAATTTGCGCCCAAGAAGCAAGGTGGAAGGCGAGGCACACGCCTTTTTGAAATAAGGCACAAAAACACAAAAAAAAAGTCAGAAAATTCAAAAAAAGCCAAAAAAATTTAATAAAAGCAAAAAAAAACATTAAACATAATATTATAAAAAAGAAAGGGGCATCTGATCTAAAAGAATCAGTCTTCTGAGTAGCGTGTATAAAATTATTGCAAAATTGTTGGCTTTAAGGCTGGGAAGGGTGATGGATCCCCTTATTTCTTTGTCTCAAGGGGCTTTTATCCATAATAAACATATCCGAGATGGTGTTCTTATAGCTAATGAATTGACTCAAAGAAAAGAAGTGGGAAGAAGGGGCTGGTGTGCAAAATTGATTTGGAAAAAGCCTACGACTATGTTAACTGGGCTTTCCTAGACTACATGCTAAAGAGGATGCACTTTGGGCAAAAGTGGAGGAACTGGATGAAGGTGTGTTATTACTCCTAGATTCTCAATCCTGTTAAACGGGCAGGCAAAAGGCAATTTTAAAAGTTATAGGGGCTTGCGGCAGGGAGACCCCCTCTCCCCCCTTTTATTCCTTTTTGTTATGGAAGGATTGGGTAGGATGACTGCTAGGACTGTGGAGGGGGGATGTTTAGCAGGCTTTGAAATATTTCCTAATGGGGAAGAAATTCCTCTTCTCCAATTCGCTGATGACACCCTGTTTTTCTGTGGGGCTAAAGCTGATCAGATTTTGGCTTTCAGGAATATCCTCTATTGGTTTGAAGTGGTTTCAGGTTTAAAGGTTATCCTAGCTAAGAGTGAAATGATAGCTGTTGGAGAGGTCAGTAATTTGCAACCCCTAGCTGATTTGTTGGGCTGTAGGGTGGGGGCTCTACCTTCTTCCTATTTGGGACTGCCCTTAGGGGCCAAGTGTACCTCCAAAAGCATTTGGTCTCCGGTGGTGGAAAGAATGACCAGCAAGTTAGCTTCGTGGAAGGCAAGGTGTCTGTCTAAGGGTGGCAAGATAGTTCTGTTGAAAAGTGTTTTGGCCAGTATTCCTGTGTATTTCATGTCTCTGTTCCCTTTACCGGCAGAGGTAGCTTTAAGATTGGAAAAAATCATGAGAGGTTTCTTGTGGGTTGGGTGGAAAGATTCCAGAAAGTTTCATCTGGTCAGCTAGGATCAGATCTGTAAACCTTTCAATTCTGGCAGCTTGGGAGTCAGAAATGTGAAGAATTTCAACATGGCCCTTCTTGGGAAGTGGTTTTGGAGGATTCTGCAGGAGCCTAATGAGTTATGGAGTCAAGTTATTGTGCAGAAATATGGATTCCATAGCAATGGGTGGGTTCTAGCAAAGCCTAACCTCTCTTATGGTTGTGGGGTGTGGAAAAGGGATTTACAAAGCCTATCCTCTTTTTCAGAAAGGTTTGAAGTTCAAGTTAGGGAATGGAGTAAGTTTGAAGTTATGGTCTGATCCTTGGTGCTCTGATCCTCCTTTGAAAGAGTTGTTTCCCGTCTTATTCCAGCTGGCTTCGGATAAAGATGCCTTGGTGGTGGATTGCTATGTTGGTTCAGGAAACTCTTCAGTCTGGTCTCCCTCTTTTAGAAGAGATTTCAATGATTGGGAGATCCCGCAGATTATGGAGCTGTTCTCAAGGTTACAGAGATGCAGGCTAATTCCTCTAGTTCCAGAACAGTGTTTTTGGGGGTGGTCAAAGACTAAAGTTTTTTTTTTTTTGATAAATGATCAAAGACTAAAGTTTTCTCAGTAAAATCCTTCTACTCCAGTCTGGTGCCTGAGTCCTCTAGCTCTTTTCCCAGTCCTTTAGTGTGGGGTAGTGTAGCCCCCTCTAAAGTAAAGTTTTTTGTTTGGGTGGCTGCTGAAGGAAAGCGTCTGACGAAGGTTATGCTGGCTAGAAAAGGAGTAGTGCAATCAGATGTAACCTGTATGCTGTGCAGGAGGGGTGAAGAAACTTCAAACCACTTGTTTCTTCATTGTGATTTTTCTGCAACAACCTGGGCCCATTTTCTCAAAGTAATTCATTGTTCTACATGCTTGCCTAATTCAGTAAAGGCTCTCTTAGAAGGCCGGAAAGTGGGGGGAATGAATAGAAAGGGAAGGATCCTGTGGAAAGCAATCCCTCTAGCAGTGCTGTGGTCGATTTGGAAGGAAAGAAACAGGAGGATCTTCGATCAGAAACAGCTTCAGGTTGAAAGAGTGAAAAATTTAATTGTTGATGAACTTAGAGGGTGGCTGAGCTCCAATTTGCTTTTCAAGGGGGATATTATGGCTTCTTGAGGGGCTGTTAATTTTTTCTGAGTTTTTTAAGCTGTCCTCATTTGTACTTCTCTCTTGAACAGTGAGCAGTTTGGTTGCTTTCTTCTGATCAATAAATCTTTACTTTACCTTTTCAAAAAAAAAATAATATTAATAAAAATATAAACTTAAATTTTAAAATAAATGTTTTAAAAAATGCGCCTCGCCTGTTCGCCTAGGCACACCTTTTAAATCACTGAGATAGCCAATCCCACTTCTGTCTTAAAAACCATCAATAAAATGTGCCGCTCTCCAAGTTTCAGCATTATACATAAAACCTTCAACACTAATACAAAAAGGAAGGGTGAAAGATAAAATTCCTCTTTCTTCTGTTCTCCAAGTTCCTAAACCACTATCTGCCAACTGAGGGGTGGCTCAGTTGGTATAGCGGAATCGATTCCCACAACCACCGACTTTTGGGGGGGGGTTATTAGTTTGGTGCATATCACCAAATACCCCCAAAAAAATGAATACCACTAATCTCCTTTGTGTTAGTTCTTTTAATAAACAATTAAAGTGTTATGCAACTTTTTATTGATAAGTAAAATGTTATGTGACTTTTTTTCCTGATTGTTGTCTTTTATTTAGGATCTGAGAACTTAGAGTATGATTGGAAGTGGGCATGAAGCCAATGCTGTTTAATTATGCCCAAGAACACCATAGTATAATACTCATAGGAAGCTATCATTGCAATACTTCTTGACTTATCATCTAGAACCAAAGCATACGTTTCACTAGGGGGGCAGCATTCAGTAGTGCTGAATCGACCTCCGGCCGCTGAAAGAGATTGTTTGGTTGCACCTACAAATGCCAAAAAAGGCCTCTCAAATGTTCAGTAGTCAAGCACTCAAACTACCTCTGAGCACATTCGGAGGTTGCGGACAAGAGATGGTTTCGCCCTTGCCCCTTTATTAATTTGAAAAACCTGAAACTACCCAACCGGTTTGAACAATGGAGATGCCAGTGAGTATGGTGCTTGTGCTCCCTCATCTCTTCCTCACTGTCGATGAACAGAGGAGTTGATGATGGTGCTCTGTTTCAGTGGGTTTGGGTTGCAGCAGTCAATGGACAGTAGTGACATTACTAACTGAGTTCAGTGGGATGGGGTGGTGATCAATCTTGCTGTTGTTCTCTTATCACATAGATTTATATTCAGTCCTTGGTGGTACTAGAAGGAGAGGAGAAATGGGGGCACCAGTAGTCACTCTGCTTGTTAGATGATGGTGTTCAAAGGAAAATAATGACTAGTGATAATATTATATAATATTTTATATTTTATTAATCTTTTTATTATTTTTAACATTTTATTTTATTTTATAACAATTTTTACTATTTAATATTTTTTAACATTATTGCTTAATTTTTATTAATATTATTTATTATTATTTTTAATTTCTTTATTTTATCATTTCTTAAAATTTTGTTTTTATATTTTTAATCATTTTCATTTGTTGTTATTTAAATAACAATTTCAGAGGTAAATTTGTAAAATGCAAAATTTTCAGACATCACAACATTGAGATTGTCGAACTCCACTACATTCAAACACCTGCAAAAGTAGAAAAGCAAATTTTCCACAGATTACTTTCACAATTTTTCAAAGGTTTTTTCTTTTGCTTTTCAGACTTCAGACTTCAGATTTACCAAACACCACTTAAAGACTAAGTGTTCCACCTCATTCCAAACATTTATTTCATACTCAGAAATTCAAACGCCCAATTTTGTTCATTGAGAGTATAGTGCCACTTAGCATCTCCTGGATCCTTCTAAGCAACAACTTAATAGTGATCAAGCTCTTACCACTTAGGTAATTTGAGATTTAGTAAGAAAAGCTTTGCTCCCTCTCCCCCCGGCAACTAGGGGTGAGCGTTTGGTTTATTTGGTTAAAAAAAATAAAAATCAAAACCGAATTAAGGAGATACTGAAATAACCAAGCCGAATTTCATTATATATTATTCCACAATGAAATTCAGTTTAGTCATTTTTTTTTGCCTTTTTGGTTAACCAAATTTTCAAATTTGAGAACTAAAACCCATAACCAAAATATCCTAAAACCAAAATAACTCAACCAAAAAAACAAGAAACCAAAATTTTTGGTTCAGTTTTTTAGTCTCAACTAGAATATGCTCACCCTTACTGGCAACAAAAAAGTAGTAACTTATTTGTGCAATAGGTAAATCCTAACAACATATATTTGTCATAATTATGTCTTAATAGCTCTTTTCCAAATCTTAGTGGCAAAACCCAAAAATAAGAAATACCAACTAATCCATTTTTACATGAAACAAGTATCCAAAGGCATCATGGTCAAATACTCCTCCCATTTGTTATAACATAGATCCTTGACAACAGATGCTTTAGTTTTTCTAATGAGACAGACCAGCTTCCCTCATCTTTCAATATATATTTTTACTGACTACTTCATTCAGGAAAGTTGGCACCATGCAATTTATTGTAGTAATTAGCAGGTTGGGGTATTGATCAAAAAAAATTAGCAGGTTGGGGTATCACTAGATTGGCCAGGGTAGATCAACTTTCAAAAGTATGTGAGAAGGTATTAACACCAGTATTGACACTTGTAGCATCTACTTTGTATTCAGAAAAAAAGTTGGGTTAGATTGAAGGTCAGGTTGGGGTTAGGGTTGAGCCCTTAAGCAACCCAATCCAACCTGTTAGGATTAATACTCCGAATTACCGATTAATTAGTATGGCGATCAGGAAGCAAACTCAAAAAACAATTGAGAAATATGCGAATTATAAAGCATATCATAAAAGCAAAAGCGGAAGGTAAAGATGACACCAGATTTGCGTGGTTCGGTCAAAGTGACCTACATCCACGGGAGAGGGAGAACTTGTTTTATTGATGCCCTTGATGAGAGTACTACAAACTGGCCACCTTAATAGTGCCGAGATGCTTTTAACGAAGCCTTGACGCACTACTAATAAACACCGATCAATAAAAGGGACAATGCGTTTATCACTCAAAAAACTGTGGCTCTCTCAATTTTACTCTCTCCATATAAGAGCTCTCTGATGCTCACCACACCATTTGATCTCTCCCTGGAAGCTCCTTTTATAGAGAAGAAAATGGGAACATGATCCCTAAATTTCAGCAAGATGAAAGGTGTGGAGCAATTTGTGGATTGTTGAATTACTGAGCCACACCAATCATCAACACAACCCAAACCCATCATGTCTATTAACATTTGCATATATGAATTTACACACACCAATAGTTCTAAATTCAAAGGATTTGATCTTTTGGTGCAGGTGTAACATAAATAGAATATCAATAAAGCACCATTACTCTTTTTTCTTATTAGTAACTGAAACTTTTATTATTAAAGGAAGTGTATTATATAATATAATACATGCTTTACAAACCATAATTTAGGCTAGCAAGTAGCAATGATACCTAACCCAAAATCTAATTATTCAGATTTACAATTCATTCACCAATCACAGATATAATCCCCAAATACACTTGAGATCTCCTAATCCACTGTTTAACAATAACTTTGGATTTTTTTGGTGAAGTCTTATTGAGTGTTTATAAGCATACAAACAAAGTTTCAAAAGAAATATGAAACTGAGTACGTAAAAATAAAAGAATACATATGGATATCTTATGATCAAAATATATACAGGGATTACAAATAAAATTTCCAGAGACTTCACCACTACATATCTTGGCATCTCATAGAAAAATAAGACATTATGCTGACCAAAATTCAAGGATATGTTGTTCATCTTCATACTTAATAGCTTTATCCAATACCACATAATTATCATATCAAATAGACAAGTGAAGAGACATGAGCATCACCTCTTTTTTCTCACCAGAACTGTAGTAACACTCAGACCAGTCCATCAAAAAGTCCAAACTGAAGATCCAATTCATATCCTGTGACAAATGAAAACTAGTCAGACACCTAATAACGGTTTAATGCTTAGATGAAAATAAAACAAAAAAGAACATAAGACCTTAAATTTGGAATATAACCTGGGAGGAATCAACATTGTATTTTAATAGTTTTATGATCTTTTAATGTGAAGGAGATAACTCATAAGGTAGCCTCAACCAAAGATCTTCAAAGAGGATTCAGGTAGTGAAAAACCTCCAACTTCCAGTTCTGGTGTCACAATCATTCAGCTTCATCTACAGCTTTTGTTACTTTAACTCCTCTCTTTCTCATCTCATCATACAGGCCTGAAATTGCAGCCTTATTATTTTCCTTCAGGTATCCCTTGATAAGAACCTGACAAACAGCCAAGTCAGGAATTATTCCTCTTTTCAGCATGTCCTCAAACACCTGTTTTGCTTCAATCATTAGCCCCTTATTAGCCAAACCCCAAATAAGGGAGCTAAAAGTGAATAGATCAGGACTAATACCCTTTTGAACCATTATGTTCTTTAGCCTAAATGCTTCCACCAAATTCCCTTGCTTGCAGAGCTCAGCAATCCAAGAAGTGTATGTATATTTGTCCGGAAGGAATCCTGCCTCTGACATCTCTCTAAAGACCACCTCCACTTCATCTAAATTCCCTTGCTTGCACAGCCCATCAATTAGCACAGTGTATGTAATTTTGTTTGCCTTCTCTTTGCTGAAATATCCTCTTGCTTCTTGGAAAAAACCTTGCTTGGATAGCCCATCCATCAATGTTGAAGCAGTTACAACATCCAGATCAAATCCCCGATCCACCATTTCCCTATATATATCTAATGCTGCTTTCACATTCCCACATTTAAAATATGCATCTATAAATGTGGTTAGAATTATCTCATCTGGTTTCAACCCTTTCCTCTCCATCTTTTCCTTAATCTCTATTGCATCACCCAACCGACCCTTACTGCACATGCCCCAGATGACTACTCCATATGCTGCTACATCAAGTCTAATCCCCTGTTCATGCATCCGGGCTACATATTTCATGGCTGAATCCATACTCCCTTTCTTGAAGTGTCCATCTATCATCGAGGTATAAGTTGCTGGATTGGGTCGAATACCATCCTCCAACATCCTTTCAAACAAACGATCAGCTCTTTCTAGCATCCCACACTTACAAAGTCCATCAATCATTGCAGTGTAAGTAACAACATTTGGAGTAAGTGACAACTTGAACATTTTCTCATACAACTCAAATGCAATTTCCAAACTGCCATTTTTGCAATGCCCATCAATTAAACATGTAAAAGTAACCAAATTGGGAGATATTTCGGAATTAGTCATATCCCTAAACACTGCATAGCCCATATCTAAATTCCCTAATTTACAGAACATATCAATCAATGTACTATAAGTAGTCACACTTGGTAAGTAGCATTTCCACATTAAACCCAGATAAACAAAAGCCTCTTTCTGCATTCCAAGTTTACAGAACCCATTAATAAAAATGTTAAAAGTAACCAAGTCAGGCTTACACCCACCTCTTCGAATCCGGTTCATGATCAAAGAAGCTCCCTCTAAATCCCCAACGCGAGAGTACCCATCAACTAAACAGTTGTAACTAACAATATCGGGGACACAACGGATACTTGGCATCAATTTCATAAGCCATTCAGCCGATTTCAGATTACCCATTTTGCAGAACAACCCGACTATCGAATTGCAGGAAGAGAGATGAGGAGTATATCCTCTGGAGATCATATCGAACAGAATCTTCAAAGATAAATCGCCGCAGTTCGAGGTGATGATCTGGTGAAGCAACTTGTTGCAAGTCCATGAATCAGGAAATCTTGCGTTTCTTCTTAGTCCACTGAAGAATTCCAGAACTTTTCTGGTCATAAGATACGCATGAGTTGAATCATGAGAATAGAAGCTCAAAATCTATAAATAGTTAGGGTTTTAGCGAACTCCAAGGAAAGAGAATAAGAAGGTTTAAGGTTTTTTTCGGAAAATACGAGAAGGCCCTTTGTAGAAATCTGAACACCAGGCCGGCCCATACAGAATCTACAATTACTCTCTAATTCAACTTTTGAAATTATAAGCCATGCCATGTAAGCATCACACTTCTACTTAAGCTTTTCATGTGATGTGGCAATCCAACTTCGATTACATGTCACAATAACATTTATTTAAAATTTTATTTTGAAATTTATCCTTAAATTGCAAAGACTAAAATGATCCTCTTAAGGCCCACGATCATTGTTCTCTCCCGCCCTCCCTGTTCTCTCTCTCTTTCGTTCTCTCACACTCGCAACTCTCTTCTCTTCGACTGCAGATGACTGAACTTCGGTTGCTCTCCCTCTCTCTTGTTCTCCCTCCTCGCTCTCCCTTTATCAGTCTCTCTCGTTCTCCCTCTGTCTCGCCGCCATTCTCTCTCTCTCTCTCCCGGGCTCCCTCCCCCTCTATCGCTCTCCTGCTCTCCCTCTGTCGCCCCCACTTTCTCCCGTTCTCGCCCCCCTCAGTCTTGCTCCCCCTTTTTGCCCCCATTCTCTCTCTCTCTCTCTCTCCCAGTCTCCCCTCCCATCTATCGCTCTCCTGCTCTCCCTTTGTCTCGTTCTCCCTCTACCTATAAATTTTTAGGTAGCATTGTGATTTTTTCACTTCTATTCCTGTCTCAATTTATACCAAGTGAAGGCCCATCTTAACCAGAGGCCTTCCCTAACCGGAGGAAATTATCATTTTGAACACTTGTGCCACTAACAGGTATTTTGACAATCTCTTTATATGATATTTTAATTTGTTATACTCAATCAAAAAGTCATTTCAAATAAATTTGATTTTTTGTTCTCTTTACATTTCTATCACAGTAAATAGGTTGTTGTTTTTATATAAAAAAAAAATTGTTAAGTTGTGTTTGATGTTGATTCATTCCTGTTGAATGTGCATTGGAGAACGAGTATACATTAGTTTACACATGGAAAAGAATATCAAGCAAGTGTGTGTTTGTAAAATTTATTGTATGGAGGGTCAATTTACTTTGGTTATAAAAATGTCTCTCCAAAATTAAGATGATAGTTTAGTGATAATCACTCATAACAAACATTAATAATCACATATTGTTTTGTTGTAGACTCTAGGAGGGTGTTTGCCTTCTCAGCATGCTATTCAAATTCCTCTTATAAAGAGCCAAATTTAGTTAATGAGAAACATTAGTTTGTACGTTGAATGTCCTCAAATCAAAGATAGTAATTAGGTGATGGTTACTAGGTTGGCACATTTCACAGTTTATTTGCCAAGGGGCCAATAAGATTTGTTTTTTTTTTGTTGAAAAATAAGATAAAATTCATTAGGAAAAAATACATTAGGATGGTGAAAATCCATAAAAATTTCCAAAAGCCTAACTTTGATCTCACAAATCCCATACTAATACCTGTAGAACCGAATGACAAAATCTTATCATATTTTCTCTAAACAACCTCTATCACAGTCCAAGAAACAAACCAAAATATTCATTTATTGTCACAAGAGAACTAAATAAGAGAGAGTACTGCAGTGTATATTACATTGAATTGAATCCTGGTTTTCGTATTCCAGACATAAGTTCTTATCCAATCATCCAATAAAGGGACTTTACCTTACAATGATCCCAAGGATTGGCAATCCGGAATTAAGTCCTAATCTTTGGCAGTTTTGGACAAAACTGAAACCAACATTATCTTGCCTGGCATTCTTGGACATTACCAGTGCACCGCTAATGGCCCTCTCATACAAATATATTCAATGGCTTGGATTAAGCAGCAACTCTTAAGCTCAATCATTTCTTCGACCTAGATTTTCCACAAAGTAAATGAAATAATATCAAAGATGATGATTAATGGGTTTTGTAGCTCCTTATGTTAAAACGAATTGAGATATTCCTTTATTGCCAACTGATAATCCTTGTTTGCAATGACTTTTGCAGCTCCTTATGTTAAAATTTGTCATTTTAATTGCATCTTGATAATTTTTTACCAAGTTAGATGATGCTTACCAAGTTGGCACATTTTTCTCTACATTTTCCAAGGGGTTATGTAGATTTTTTTGAAGAATAACATAAAATTCATTAGGAAAAAGAACACATTAGCAAGGTGATAAGTCATCACCCAATTTTGATCTCACTGGTCCCATACTAATACCCCTAGAACTGAATGGCAAAATCTGATAATCTTTTTTCTCCAAAGAACCTCCATCACAGTCCGATAATACAAACCAATGTATTATTTTGTTGTCAAAAGACATTATTTGTTTCCAAAGGCTTTCGGATGTCTTTATATTAAAAATAGTCATTTTAACTCTATCTTGGTAAATTTTTACCAAGTTAGGTGATGGTTATTGGGTTGGCACATTTTGCACCTTATTTGCCAAGGGGCCAATAAGATTTGTTTTTTTTTTTGTTGAAGAATAAGATAAAATTCATTAGGAGAAAATACATTAGGATGGTGATAATCCATAAAGAATTCCAAAAGTTCAACCTTAATCTCATGGATCCCATACTAATACCCGTAGAATCGAATGGAAAAATCTTATCATATTTTCTCTAAACAACCTCTATCGCAGCCCAAGCAACAAACCAAAATATTCTTTTATTGTTACAAGATCTTGCTTCTTTTCTATGGCTTTTGCATGCCATTATATTTCAAATTGTCATTTTAATTCTATCCTGGTAAAATTTTACCAAGTTAGATGATGCTTACCAGGTTGGTACATTTGGCCCAGTCTCTGGCAAAATCTGATAATTTTTTTTCTCCAAAGAACATCCATCGCTGTCCGATAATACAAACCAAGGTATTATTTTATTGTCAAAAGACATTGTTTGTTTCCAAAGGCTTTCGGATGTCTTTATTGTTTGTTTTCAAAAGTCAAAAGATATTGTTTGTCTTCTAAACATTCTTTTATTGTCACATGGTACAGAGTATGTATAAATTATATATTAAAGAGAGTGTAAATGGTGAAATACAGAGTATGTATAAATTATATATTAAAGAAATGAAAGAAATGATGATAGTGCTTTTCCTTTCAAATTTATAAATTATCTACCTTAGAAATCATATTTGAAAAAAAACAAATGCTGAAATGCAGAGTATATTCATGTCTTTATTTAAATGGGATAAAAGATTAATATGGGTTGAATAATTCACAGTGATAAAATTAGATACACAATTCGTAATATTTACAAGATCGCATAGCCTCTTTATTTAAATTTATATGTTCATGTCTTTATTCTGATTTATGACAAGGTTTTCATATTGTTTATTGTGTAGAAATGGCAATAACTCCACGCAAGATCTTATTATATTATTGCACTTTTGAGGATAATATAATTGGGGTTCGTGTTGACAGTCAAATAGATTTTAATGAATTTATTGATGAAGTGTGTGGTGGTTTGAAGGTTCATGCTAATAGCGTGAGCTTACATTATACAAAACATTCTTCTTGCCATTAAATGGGCCACATGACCTTTCAAATCTGTTGGAGTTTAATAATGAGAGTGCAAAGGTGCATGTGTTTTGGAAGGGCATAGAGCAAATTAATGTTGAAACTCAGCCAAGTCTCCTCATGCACATATTGTACATGATTTGGCAACATCTTCTAGACAATCAACAAGTGATCTTAACATCTGCAATCATGCCAATTTGTTAGCAGTTTGGGAGCATGAGATAATTGGAGTGGGGCAAACATTTGACAGTGGAGATGATTTTTGGGATGCACTAAATAAATTTTCCATTGCTAGAAGATTTGCATATAAGTTTCTAAAGAATGGTAGAGAATACATACAATGTAGATGTGCTGTCAACACTTGTGGATGGGAAATGCGAGCAAGTGCAGTTAGTGGCGGGCCAACATACAGGGTGTATAAGTATAGTCTCGTACATACACATTCAGATGGTAATGAATCAAGTTGTCAATTTCGTATATCAAATAAATTCATAAGTGTTGTTTTGTTGGAAAAGATTCGTGATTCTCTTAAGTATCTTCCATCAGATATAATAAAGGATTTTAGTTGTGATCATGCCATTTCACTGACTCATAAACAAACATGGCAGGGGAAAGAGAGCTAAAGATTTTGCTTAATGGGTTTGCAAATGATTCATATAAGCTTATTCCTTGGTTGTGCAAAAAGTTGGTTGAGACTAATCCAGGAGCAGTTGCTACCTTTACCGTTGATGATTCAGGTATGTTTAATCAATTATTTGTTGCTTTCAACTCATCCTTACATGGCTTTCGAGTTGGTTGTTGTCCAATGCTATTCATTGATGCGGCCCATTTAAAGGGTAACTATCAAGGTCAATTATTAGCTACCAATGCATATGATGCGAATAATCAAAGGTTTCCAGTTGCGTTCGCAGTTGTTTCATCTAAGTCAATTCCAGATTGGACTTGGTTTTTAGAGAATTTGAAAATTAAATTGAATGATGATCGAAAGGTAGTAATTGTTTCTGACCGTAACACTAGCATTCGACATGCAGTAGAAATTGTGTTTGACTCTGAATATCATGCTTTTTGTTCAAGACATTTGATGGAGAACCTTAAGGGATGCATGCGCCGTCTACGCTTATTAAAGGCTAAAAAAGAGGTAATCGAGGATTATGTGAATCAATTAATTTATACAAGGGATACCGTGAAGTTTGATCTCTATCTCAGTAAAATACATAATCAGAATTTGGATATCTATGGTTGGATACTGGATAGTGATCCGCCACATTGGGCAAATTCTCTATTCAAGGGTAGACGACATGATAAGTTTACATCTAATCTTGCAGAGTCATTTAATGCATGGGTGTTAGAGGCACGATAACAACCTATCATGTCCTTAGTCAACATAATTCGATTGAAAATGACAGAGTTGACATTTAAGAGGCAATGTGAAGCTAAGGGATAAAAACAGTTAGTGAGCCTTAATATAGAGGATTTTCTTAAGTTTAACATATCAAAGTCCATAAATTTAAGATCCACACAATGTGGGGATAATGAATTTAAAATTCGCTATAAGGGAAAACAAGAAATGGTGCACCTGACTTCTAGAAGTTGTTCATGTAAGGCATGGCAAATGGTTGGATTACCATGTGTGCATGCATGTCGTGCCATTGGTCTATTAGGCCTAAACATTTATGATTTTGTAGAATAGTGTTATTTGAAAGAAACTCAACAGGCAATTTACTCCGAGCACATACATGCGATGCCTAATTCAGATATGCATGATTTCAGTAATGAGTCAGTTTCTTCTATGAGCAGTGGTGTTAATCATAATATTGTGAACTTGTTGCCACCAAAGCAAAAACGTCAACCTGATCGACCTAGGACTAAAAGAATTGAATCACAACCAATTGAAATGAGGGAAATCCATTGTAGTCGGTGTGGAGAAAGTGGTCACTACCGACGCACCTGTCGAGCTGCAATCGATTAGTGGGATGCATTCCCAAGTATTATAAGCACAGGTACAGGTTTTTGTCTTGTCTTTTGGTACTGTAAATGTCTTACACTTTAAATTTTTTGTGTAGTAATTGTATTTTTTGTAAGTAGTGGAGTAATATTTTGCAACTTGTGCCAAAAATAGAACTTGGAATTAGTAGTGAAAACACCAGCTTTTAGAACCCTCTTGTACCTTTGATTTTGATATTTCTTTAGAAAAATACCTATTGTGCCACCAGGTGAGAAACTTGCACCAACTTTTGGGTTGATCTCTTAAAAGTTAATTTTAACTAAGTAATAGGATATTCAATCCCATCATCAATTTGATAGCACGGGTATTTGGATAACATAAAGCTGTTACTAAGAATCTGCAAACAACATAATCTATAGTATAAATTAAACATTGAATCACCTATCACTCAAAGCTTGCATCTTCTTGGATGCTAGTAAATGGAGGTTTATTCCTTAAAAGTCAAGATACTTTTAGAACCATCAACCTGGAGGAAAATAAATCCAGGAGCCTAACGCCATTTATGTAGTTTTGTGCTTTTCCTCATTAGGAATCTAAATATGATGCAGTCTAAAAATAAAAAACTCAACATTATTTTGCCCTATTCTGATGCCTCATTAGTAGTCAAATCAATCCATCATCCTCAGGCATGATTCTTCTGGCAATATAAACATATTGTAGAGTATATACTAGTTAAGTATTTTTTTGGATGCAAATATTATGTGTCAATAGAGAAAAGAACCAACTATCCCATACTCTAGCTTATGCAACTTGTCAAAGGGCTGAAAGGGCCATATGCACTGAATATGAGTCTTCATGTATGTCACGTTCATAAGTTAATAGAATGATCTTTTTTGCCTTAAAAAATCAAGAGATTTAAAAAGTATATCTTATAAATTATACAATATCTGTATTCCAAGAGTTGTTTGTCTAAAAACCAGTATTTTGATGATTTCAAAAATATGAATTGTTTTTGGAACAAAACCAACTTGTTCTTGCTTTTCCAAATAAAGACAAGGTTCAACAACTAGTGTTTGGTTTTTTGCCAATGTGTCAATTTCAAAAACAAGTGAAAGAAAAAACATTCACGTTGTAGAACACCAAAATTAGACCACAATTTTTATGTCAAATTCTAATTTCTTTTTGAAATCAAAATTGTAGTTCAACTATATAAGCTTGTTTTTTGCTTACCTTTCTTGCTTATTGCAATAGAAGTCAGTAAAATGGAATATAATCAAATGGTTGCACCTTAAGAGCCAGTTTTCGTTCACCATAGTGCCTTCCTTTGTTTCCACTATGGTGAATTTAACCACTTCCTCCCCAACATTTAGCAAAGCTTTCTTTTCATTGAATGGGATTAGGATAACTAGGATGGGGCACTATCAGCAAAATTATTTAAGTACTCTTCTTCGTGACCACTGGGAGATGGGAGTAGTTGATCCAATGATCAACATCTGTTGCTAGATGGCTATTTGGCAACTTATGGTCATGTGAGCCAACCTAGTAAATTTCAATAATATGGGGTCCTTGGAAAATGGCCATTAAAGAAAGGGTAAACACATAATAATACACTATTTCACCATTTGTTATTAGTTAATTCATATGAAACAGATGTTCCAATTGCGGATGATATGTTCTCTCAGATAAACTTAACCAACACCTCGAATTCCATCTTGGTAAATCTTTACTAAGGTGGTTGTTAAGGATGTATGACCATTACGTGAATGAAGTTTGGCATTTTAGCCCATCAAACTGTCACATCCACCTACATAACCTCATTGTTTGATAAATGTTCATTTAGGAAGTGGTGAACAAGGTCTCATGTCTTACTTTTTTCATTCAACATTTCACATCCATCTACATAAATATATATTAAGTTGGGCATTTTAGCCTATCAAGCCAATATTGAATCATAGTCTAATGTGGAATTAACAATCACGCCATTGTCGAAAACACTCCAAGTGAGTAATAACTCCATCGTCCAAAAATATTTAACCAACACCATAATAGTCCTTATGACAATTTTTTTGGTATTTACAGTAATTACTATACATATGAATTTAGCAAAATAAATTCAACAAATCATCCCTAGTAGATATGATATGCCTGTCCAAAAAACACCGAACATTATCTTTATTCGCCATTAAGAGAGATCAAAATAAATGTTACATCTGAAAGTATGATATTGCTTTTGGTTCCACTTCCATCGAGAAGAACAAAGTTTTGTAGATATGTTGAAGCTCCATTTCCAAATCACTTGATACATTCCAAAGAGCACCACCACCTGTGACCAATAAAAATTGATTAGCATCAATATATGAGCAGCTGAAACCAATTCTCAATCTTTATTTACAACTAATACAGAGAAATGAATTAGTACATAATTCAGCAAAGCACAAAATAAAGTACAACAAGCATGTATATGAATTGCATTGAATGATATCCATTAACATATCAAATTAACTTTCATAACCTAATACTCGGTTGTTTGTAGATGGATTGTATTTGAAATTAGTCTATAAGATGAAATGTTAGTTATTTGGTATTGAAGCAAACTTAGCATATCAACAACTTGGGCTAGTGTGATAAAGACATAAATGTAGGATATGCAGGTGAAAGATCCCGTTCGGATCCCCATCAACCTCAACCAATAAGTTCTTTTTATTAAATTATCTCACCTACCAAAGGTAGGAGGTACAACTGTTATTGGAAAAGTTTCTAATTTTAATAAGACTGATATGGAATGCCAAAGAGAAGAAGATGTTGATAGGAGGTACAACTTTTATGATAATGTTTTGAGTATGTACATGCTATATCTAGACTGTCAAACTCATATGCCCATCTACTAGCTTATAATGCTTATAAGTTTAAGAATGGAGGTTTTTATGTATTTAGTTTTTATGTCTAATATAGTATTCAAACTCATTTAATATAAAGTTCACTATCTATTCAGACTCATCTAATATAAAGTTCAAGGGTTTCAATCTTTCTAACTCATGCCTCAATAGCACCGCATGCCTTTATAGCAATATTGATAAGATGTAACCAAGATGAGCATGCTTAATTTTTTGGCATAGCTTGAAATTCCATCTCTATTGCCATTGAAACCTTACACGAAGCAAGTTTTGCACCATCTCTATCCAAGAATTGATTGGTGCCGATAGAAAAGCAAATGGCAAAAGTTCCAAACCATATTGGTGTAACTCATACACCACAAGTAATACATAACAAATAATTAATATAACTAATACACTATTCCGTTGTAACACACACAGCTGTATAGATGGGTGGATGACCTGAATGAGCTAGTGATGGTTTACTCTAGTTGAGATTGCAATATTTGTGCACCAATCTTCCACTGTAAAATTATTGTATCATTGAAAGCAAAATCCCATGGGGCATTTCGACATAAACAATCAATGTACTTCATTACAAAAAGCCCACATTCGGTCCTGCACAACACGTATGGCGAAGTTACTTTGCAATATATAAGATATGTATCAGTATAATAAATACTGATGGTAAACAACGTAATAATCATACCCATTGTTGGGATGGAGCATCCTTGCATACTTTAAATCCCCATTTGCTTGTAAACCCCACTCCTAAGAGTTTACTTCTGTAGTAGTTGGACTAAAACAAATATTGATTACAAAGTCAATAATGATTATGGATTAATACAAAAACACTTGCCTATGAAAATATTGCAGTGCATATACACATACTATTGTTCTAGCAAATTGCTTGTATATAGCAGACTGGATTGAACTATACCATTCAATGCAGTCGCTATCCCCGTTTATTACCAAAAGATGCCAATGCTCATTACTTTGCAAGGATATAAATACTTTGGTATACCGTTGCCTTAGAAGAGGGCCGATATAGGGCTCTATTGTAGCATCATCACCCGTTTTAACCATTTCCTGATATATGTATTTAAAAAGAGAAAAAATAGATTATTCAATATATGAGTACATAATAAATGAAATAAAAATGGTTAAAACCCATTACCTGTGCAAATGTGCTAATATATAAAAACCTTTTACATTCAATATTGCCCATTTTTTGTCGCTCTCTTTCAATTAAAAGACATCCATACGCATTTATGGCCTACAAAAAAAATAAAAGCAGCACAATAGTTATATACAAATTATAACAAATATATAGTTATTATAAGTGAAAAAAATCTACTGCAAGAGTTACATACATCATCCCATATCAGGGCACCATCAAATAGTGAGTACATGTGTACCTCAGCCAAGCTGTTGGTTCCATCAGTCCAATTAATTTCACTGCATATGTGGAAACTGTATTAATAACTCGATAAATCAGGGGTGTTCTATTTACCTATGTCTAATGCATGTGTAATCAACCTAGTAATTGGAGCTGATAGTAACCGTCTAATAGTTGATTGTTGACTCTTAGATAATTGGCATTTGAAGTTGCAGGATCTCCATAATCTCTTTCCATCGATGACCTAAAATATAAAATGTTGCTAGGTTGTTAAACTTGTTTTGCCAACCCATCATATTTAATAGATACGATATGGAAATATACCTCCTTATTTGATGGTGATGTTGTATTATCTACATCAATCGTGTGCATTTTCTCAATTCTTTTTGCTCTTTCGTTAACAAATGTTGAACACAAAATATGAGTTTTCTTTCTTTCTCGCCTAGAGCGAATCTTCCTACCACCTTCATCAGGTTGATCTTCTTCATCACATTGTTTTTCTTCGCATACTCGTGATGGTAACAAGGACCGAAGATAAATGTTCTCCTCGGTTAATTGTGCAACCTTTGACTTAAGACTTCTAATTTCCAAAATCAATTCCTGATTTGAGGAGGCTTCTTCCTCCTCATCTTCTTCACCATCCAACAAAACCACTTCTTCACTAAAGGTAGGAACTAAAATTTGAAGAACCTTAAAAAAAATGAACCACAAATGTTTTAGAACAATAATCTATGTTAGAAGATTGACATTACAGATAAAATCCCATTATATTACCTCATCATCCGCAAGCATGGCAATAGCATCACTATATGTTCTCCTTCGACGATAAGTGGTGCTAGATCATTTTGCAATTCTTGGAAATGCATCTATCATTGAAGGAATCCATACAGTGGAATGTTCAAACAACCAAATCTGCAGGTGACAAGATAAGAACTCACTCAACGTTAGCATACAAGGTTTATTAAATGGAATTAATTTTTATACAAAATGTAAACTTACGATGAGTATAGTAGCACAACCACGTAGCCACCCAGATTTGGGTGGTGCCACCTTCATCATTGACATAGAGAGTTCATTCAAACTATTTAATAGCTCCCTATGAACAACACCGGCCCAATCATAATCTCTTAATTTTTCAAACTTATCAGCGTACTCAAACCATTTACAGTCAATGTTATAGCAGGTCTTTGTAAAAAGGAATTGACCCAATATATAGGCAATAAACAACTTTGGAACATATTTCCTTTCTACTTTCTTGTTTCCTAACAACTCCCTAATTTTTTCTTCTAAATTGCCCCATTGTATCACATTTTTTCCAAAGATTTTCGTTTGTAAATGTAATGTATGTGGGGTCATGTACAAATCTACAAAATTGCCTCTCGTAAGTAAACCCAAAATCAAAGCTACATCAGATGCCGTGAATGTGACAAACTTTCTCCCTAACCTAAACGAAACTGACTGCATGTCCCAACAATTCACAAGTGCAGATAAAAGTGACTTCTCAGACATTACATCTGGGAAGTCAAGAAAATGTGCAAATGGTGTTTGTCCCATGACATCTTCAACACCCTTGTGGCTAGACAAGTTAAGTGATGAAATAAACTTCACCAAATGGGTGATACTATTTCTAGTGTATACTTGCATCTTGCGTTGTAAATATCTGCAGAAAATAATCAAGGTCAGTTAGAACAAGTATATATATACAAGGAAATAATGAAGAATTCATAGTGCCAAGTATATCAGCTTGAGATAAAACCAATTGTATAAAGTTTCCCCTTTTTGAATGTTTGATTCACAGAATTAATTCCACTACTCTGAAGTTTTTAAATCTTTCATCAAATATGCTCTCAGGCTCGTTGCCTTCTGCTCTTGGAAAATGTGTGATGGTGGATTTTAGCAAAAATGGTCTCTCTGGTGATATATCTATTATGCAAAGTTGGGGTGATACTTTAGAGATCATTGATTTGAGTTCAAATGCATTGTTTGGAACCTTTCCAAACCTTACTTATCAATTTCAGAGATTTTCTTCTATTAAGATCATGAATAATTCTTTAAGAGGTGACCTACCTATTGAATTTGGGACCTATCCAAGACTAGCTATTGTTGATCTCAGCTCAAATGAACTTACTGGGCCCATTCCAAGTAGTTTCTTTACTTCATTGTCATTGATAAACTTGAATATTTCAGGAAATAATTTCACATGAAATATTCCTCTTCAAGGAAAGAAACCAAACTCAACTATAGGCTTCCTACATATATATAAAGGCTCTCTTTGGAATCATTCAGCAACTTGGTAGTGGTAGACTGGATACAGAGCCAACTTTTTGGCTTTTTTTTTGGGTACATGGTGACTGCTCTTAGACTTGAACCCATCTTATGCTTGTCAGCCTCAGATTTTAATATTGCACCAAGCAATGGCCCCTAATTTAGTGATGCACTCCACACTTCTTGATTGGGCAGTGTAGGTTGACGGTGCATTTATCAATTAATTCCTGAAGGATGAATCAAAGTTGGCTGATTGGTTGCACTTTGGACTTTTGGTAATTTCTGAAATGGGTGCCCAAGTGGAGTGCTAAAAAAAAACTTCAGGATTAGAAGTGGCTAAAATCCAAGGATGTTGTTGGTAGATATAAATAAAATTTTGAGGGGTAATAACATGTAGAAAACTTTTTGTACAGAGGGGAAGAGTGTCATACACATACTCTTTTTTCAGTTAATTCATTATACTTCACCTTCTCTCAAAGTTGGGCTTTTGGTTAAGTGTACACAAGGCATTCAAGGGTGACATCTCAAGGGCTTTTGGTTAAGATGTGCACTTAACCAAGAACCAAATATTCATTACCCTTTTTGCAGTTTGATTTAATATTTCTAGGTAATGAATTAAATGCGGACTGCTACACATATTGGTTAAGGAATATTTGGCTAAGTGTAGCAAGATCTTGTGACAATAAAGGAATATTTTGGTTTGTTTCTTGGACTGTGATAAAGGTTGTTTAGAGAAAATATGATAAGATTTTGCCATCCAGTTCTACGGGTATTAGTATGGGATTTGTGAGATCAAAGTTGGGCTTTTGGAATTTTTTATGGATTATCACCATCGTAATGTATTTTTTCCTAATGAATTTTATCTTATTCTTCAACAAAAAAAAAACAAATCTTATTGGCCCCTTGGCAAATAAGGTGCCAAATGTGCCAACTTAGTAACCGTCACCTAATTACTATCTTTGATTTGAGGACATTCAACTTACAAACTAATGTTTCTCATTAACTGAATTTGGCTCTTTATAAGATGAATTTGGATAGCATGCTGAGAAGGCAAACACCCTCCTAGAGTCTACAACAAAACAATATGTGATTATTAATGCTTGTTATGAGTGATTATCACTAAACTATCATCTTAATTTTGGAGAGACATTTTCATAACCAAAGTAAATTGACCTTCCATACAAGAAATTTTACAAACACACACTTGCTTGATCTTTTTTTCCATGTATAAACTAATGTACACTCGTTCTCCAATGCACATTCAACAGGAATGAATCAACATCAAACACAACTTAACAATTTTTTTATATAAAAACGACAGCCTATTTACTATGATAGAAATGTAAAAAGAACAAAAAATCAAATTTATTTGAAATGACTTTTTGATTGACTATAACAAATTAAAATATCATACAAAGAAATTGTCAAATACCTGTTAGTGGCACAAGTGTTCAAAATGATAATTTCCTTCGGTTAGGGAAGGCCTCAATGTATTGGCCAAAACTTTAGTCTGATGGATAAGGCAAACAAAATGATGGAGCAGTGACAAATGTTGCACAAGAAACAAAAACTGTTAAGATGGGCCTTCACTTGGTATAAATTGAGACAAGAATAGAAGTGAAAAAAACACAATGCTACCTAAAAATTTACAAGTAGAGGGAGAACGAGACAGAGGGAGAGCGGGAGAGCGATAGATGGGGAGGGAGACTGGGAGAGAGAGAGACAATGGGGGCAAGATAGAGGGAGAACGGGAGAGAGTTATAGAGTGAGAGCGAGGAGGGAGAACAGAAGAGAGGGAGAACGAGACAGAGGGAGAGCAGGAGAGCGATAGATGGGGAGGGAGACTAGGAGAGAGAGAGAGAGAGAGAGAGAGAGAGAGAATGGGGGCAAGACAGAGGGAGAACGAGAGAGAGTTATAGAGGGAGAACAGAAGAGAGGGAGAGCAGGAAAGGGATAGAGGGGGAGGGAGACCGGGAGAGAGAGAGAGAGAGAGAATGGCGGCGAGACAGATGGAGAACGGGAGAGACTGATAAAGGGAGAGGGTGAGGGTGCAACAAAGGGAGAGTAAGATTGAGGGGGGCAAGAATGGGAGAAAGTGGGGGCGACAGTGGGAGAGCGAGAACGAGACAGAGGGAGAGCAGGAGAGTGATAGAGGGGGAGGGAGACCGAGAGAGAGAGACAGAATGGCAGCGAGACAGAGGGAGAATGGGAGAGACTGATAAAGGGAGAGGGTGAGGGCGCCACAAAGGGAGAGCAAGACTGAGGGGGGCAAGAACGGGAGAAAGTGGGGGCGACAGAGGGAGAGGGAGAACGAGACAGAGGGAGAGGGAGAGCAGGAGAGCGATAGAGGGGGAGGGAAACCGGGAGAGAGAGAGAGAGAATGGCGGCGAGACAGAGGGAGAACGGGAGAGACTGATAAAGGGAGAGCGAGGAGGGAGAACATGAGAGAGGGAGAGCAATCGAAGTTCAGTCGTCTGCAGTCGAAGAGAAGAGAGTTGCGAGTGTGAGAGAATGAAAGAGAGAGAGCAGGGAGGGCGGGGGAGAACAATGGTCGTGGGCCTTAAGAGGGTCATTTTAGTCTTTGCAATTTAAGGGTAAATTTCAAAATAAAATTTTAAATAAATGTTATTGTGACATGTAATCCGAGTTGGATTGACACGCCACATGAAAAGCTTAGGTAGAAGTGTGATGCTTACATGGCGTGGGAATCGGTCTTATAATTTCAAAAGTTGAATTAGAGAGTAATTGTAAATTTTGTATGGGCTGGCCTGGTGTTCAGATTTCTGCAATGGGCCTGCTCGTACTTTTCCCTTTTTTTTTGGGAGAAGTACCAATCAGCCCAGATCAGAATTTACTAGGCCCAAAGTACAGGGGGAATGCATCTTGACCGTGAATTGATGCCAAATTCACGGGCAGGATGTGGTTTATAGGGGGGCAAAGGGCTAGTTGTAGGGGGGCTGGAATTCAGAATTCTGCATCATGTGTTTCCATACTTTTCCCTTTTTTTTTGATAGGTCGGAATCAGAACCGACCATTTACAGCCGAGTCAAGGTCTCTGGTCCTAAAGTTCAATTCACACTCTTTCATTAGAGTTCACATCTGGGCCCCACAAAGGTCGCTCATTTGTGAGGAGCAGATCCCGTCACCATTTAGAGGGGTACTTCGAGCGGCCTGCGAGACGTTTCAAGCTGAGCTGCTCTTCCCTGGGATAACTTGGGTGGTCAGCCTGACTCGGTTTATGGTTCAAAGTCTGTGTGGACCTATATCGTATCACGTCGTGTTGTAGGCTGGGTTGGTTCATGGGCTAAGCTTTGGATCAGGTTGGGTTGTTGACCAAGTAAAAGATATATATTTAAAAAATGAAAAGAACTTAAAATTTTAATTTTATATGAATTTTGATATATACAATTATTTATATATATATAATAATTAAATAAATTAATATAATAAAATAAAAAACAATTATTTATTTTATTAATATATTATATATTATTATATATTTATAATTTATATAATATATTATATATGGTCGTGCTAGACCAATTCAAGGTCAAGTCGGGCCATGCTGGGCCACGAGAGGAATGACCCGATTGTATTGGAAACATCCCCACCCTTGTATTGGGAACATCTTCCCTACTGTTACCGGATGATGTTAATACAAGGTGGGGATGTGCTGTGGGGCATTGTGGGGCACATATGTGAATTATGTTCTTTTTTCTCTCTAGTCTCTCCGGCTCTCAACTGATTTTTCTTTCTGGCTTTTTCTTTGTCACTCAACGTCAATTCTTATAGTTGGGGGGAAGAAGCGGAGACAGTTATAGCAGACCTTAGAACTTTCTATTCCGGCAATGGTGGATCAAATGAGGAGGTTCTTTAGAGAGGAAGCGTTCACCTACGCTTAGGGTATGTTTGGTTCGCATGAATAGAGACCCATAATCGGTCTGATTCTAGTTGTTTGGTTGAGTGTAATCGGAATCAGATTCCCACTCTGGGCGGAATGGCATTCCCCATTTGAGGGAATGGCCATTCCCAACCCACCCCCTTAGAATCGGATTCGCATTCCTGCCGATTAAACAAAGAAAAATGAAAATGACAAAAAAAAACCCTCAAACCCCCGATTCCAAGTTTCCAACCCTCTTTTTCATCTCTAGTCACTCCCTCCTTCAAACCCTTCAATAGTTCAATGGCTTAATTCTAAATCCAACCTAAACTACTCCGACTAGGTAAGTGATCATCAATCTCCCTCCCTCCCTCTCTCTCCTACTCTTCTTATGGGAAATGAAAAAGGTGGGCATTGCTTCTATTTCCATGTCTCTGAGTCAATCTTGGAATTGAGCTTTCATGGCGACGATGCTAGGAGGGTACGAAGGAGGAGCATATGGAAATTTCTGAAAGAAGTTTCGGAGAATCACATCGAACGCCTTAAGATAGGCCGACGAGGTTATTCTTTTCGATCCAGCTTTCGGAGAATCACAGCTTCCTGTCGACGCTTGTCGATCCAGCTTCGAGGATTATAACGAAAAGTGCGGAGTTATTCTTTTCGTCTATGTTCCGCAAGGGTCTTCCTGCTCGCGCCGCCCATTTTTGGTTCGATTTATCCTGCATTTATTTGATATGTTTTTTATTAATGGTATCTCTTTGGTGAAAGGATTTTTGACACAAGTACTCCTATTATTAGGGTAGATAAGACAAGAAGTAACCACATCTAGCCTCATATAAAAAAAAATCTAATAAACCCCTCTTTTCTGATTAGATTAATGTGGGAGATGCTACATCTCAATTGGGAAGATAAGTAGCCAAAACGAGCAAACGAGCAAAGGATTTTATGGATTTTTTATTCTTTATATGTTTTTTATTATGGGTAAAATTGGGAATCATGGTTGATTCCAATTCCAGCCTCTTCATGAACCAAACAACATCAATCGAATCTGATTCTGATTCCTGTTTGAACCAAACAGATAGAACCAAGCAGATAGGGGGAATAGAGGATTTTGATTCTGATTCCAAGAGATTCCCATTCCGATTCTGATTCTGACTCCAATTCCAATTCTGGTCATGAACCAAACGAACCCTTATACCCTTTCTCTATCGCGCTATCCAGCGGTCAGATCTTCAACAATGTCAGTTATCTTCTTTTCTGCCCTACCATTGAATATGCCGTGCCTTGGCATCCAATATTGTCAATTGTAATTCGTATCTGCAATTTCTGATCCATTTATTAGTTCCAATTGAAGTACATTTGGATTTTGGGCTTTTATTTGTTTTCCCTTAGTGTTGGTTGTGCAATCTGCAATTGTATTTACTTTGTTTCTTGCTTAATAGTAATGGTAATCTACTTACCATTCTCTTATTGAAGGCTTGTTTGCTCCTTTGTTCCCTGATTTTTTTTTCTATGCAGATCTTACTATCTTAGACAATTGGCTAATTTTTCTCTAATTACGAATGGATATGAACAAGGGATGCCTTGTTAGTTAATTGGGTTCAGTTTTCCTACATTTGAGGAGGGATGAGCAAGCAATGCGCTTAGTTTTCATTTTAGGCAAACGACTAAACCTGTTATTCAGTTATTTCAAAACTTTCTAAGGAATTATTTTAACGGCTGTTTGGCATCATTGCTGTTTCCTGGAGCAACGGTGTAACATTAGCACCACGTAAGAAAAAACGGTGCTCCAGGAAACAACCATCTGTTTGGAACCATTTTTTCATAGAAAACGGTGCTTGAAGCCACACCTTGAAAATCGGGAAGGCATAGCTTGGAGCAATGTCAAATTTGGCGTTTCTTGGAGCTGCAGCTTGTTGTTGCCAACATGATAGTGATGTGGTAGTAATGTAACACTGGATGATGAATAGGAATGCAGAAAACGTTTCCTGAAGTATTGGTACCAAACAGAAAAAATTGTTGTTGCTCCAGGAAATGTCCTACCTAACAGCAACAATTTAAAAAAAAAAAGATACAATTTTCTGAGAAAACAATACTTCCAACCCACACATCAACAGTATCATTTTCTCAACTGCAACATCGATGCCAAACATAATTTCAGCACTAACCACGCATTCCTGTTGCGTCTTTCATGTGTTTGGTTATGAATCAAAACCAGTGATTTGAAAAGGTCGGTGCTAGTCAAAGTTGGCAAGAATTTGTCAGAGATCCATCCCTTCTTTTTGTGAACCATAACTTTCTTCGGCATTGTTTTGGCATAAAGTAGGTGCAAGACAGTGAGTAAAGAAGTAAAACCCCCCATTGATAGGCGTGACAAAACCTAAAGCAACTAATAGCCTCATGGCATAACAGCGTAACATGGGATCAAAACTTGGCCATATAAAGTCCTAAGTTCACGATATTGCCTTGTGAGGCTGAAGTGGCCCAACCTTGCGAGTCACTTAGTGAGGTCATGATAACTTTGATCCTGCAAGTTGCCTTATCAGACAGATATATTATCTCACCTCATGAAGCTGCCTTGCAATGCCACAATATTCCAACCTGGCGAGTTTCTTCACGAGATCATAACAATCCTGCCTCGCAAGGCAAGTTAAATGCTAATGAGTTGAAATCTAAGTGCGATGAGGGCCATGTTGAACGTGTTAGACATGTGATGAGTACCCATATATTGTACTGACACGCATCACTTCTTAAGGAGACCCGAGATTGTGCTCCAACAACCTTGTGGTCCCGAGAGACACAAGGGAGAAATCGATGGGATCTGCCTCCAAGCATTATTCCAATTAAGGAATATTTTGAAATTCTTGTTCCATGCACATAGCCCTTTTCCCTTATTTCTATAAATAGAGAAGCCACTCTATATGAATGGGATTTGATTTCCATTCCACTCAAAGCTAAGTTTTGGATTCTAGTAACACCTTCCTTTCCTCCTTCTAAGGTTTTTAGTCCATCCCTATCCTTGTTGGCTTATGTAATCTTTCATGGAGAGAGAGACGAGAGAGAAGAGAAGAGAGAAGAGAAGGGAGAGAGAGATACGATTGAGAGTATCAAATCTGTTGTTGGTGGCATCTCGCTTGTTATGTATATTAACTTAATATAAAAGAATGAGAGATTACAAGTATGCCCCTGGTGGCACTCCCTAGTAACAAGCTAATAAGAAAGAAAGAAAGAAACATGCTGACAACATCCCAGGCTGATAGCATACTAACAACAACTATAAAATAACAAATAAATAATCCTTACAGTGCTCTTCCTTGAATTGGGCTGAATATGTCTATCATGCCCAACTTGTTACATAACTCATTGTGTCGTAAGCATGAAAGTCCTTTTGTGAGAACATCAGCAAGTTATTCCTTGGAGTTGACATAAGGGATGCAAATTTCTCTTTTTTTTTTTTTCCAATTATTCCCTTATGAAGTATTTGTCCACTTCAATGTGCTCGGTCCTCTCATGTAGGACAGGATTGTTAACAATGTTTATGGCTGCCTTGTTGTCACAGTAAAAAGGCATAGGGTTATGAACAACAACTCCAAGTTCTCCTAGAAGGTATTTTAGCCAAAAAACTTTAGGCACCCCATGTGCCATAGATTTATATTTTGCTTCAGCACTTGACCTTGATACCACACTTTGTTTCTTGCTTTTCTAAGTCACTAGGTTTCCTCCCACAAATGTGCAATACCCACTTGTGGATTTTCTGTCATCCACAACACCTACCCAATCAGCATCTGTAAAGACTTCCACCTTTAGACTTTCGCCTTGTATTAAGCATCTTGGAAACCTCAAATCTGCTAAATCTGCCAATGATTAAATTTTAGCATGTACAAATGATTGATGTAGTCAACATGTTGACCAAGTCTAGCATTGATGGCCACGAGACGTCTCTACATTTCTTTAATTTTCTTGATAGGATCTATTATTGTTAACCAAAGATAGATGAAAAAAAAAAACTATTGTAATTTAGAACAAGATACCTTATTCCGTAATTGTCTCCCTTTTGCCTCCTTCTTGTCTTTGGAGAGCCTATATCCCTATTATTTTTTGATTAATTGTATAATGGCACACAAGTGCTCTTCAATTGAGTGAAAAGGCTAACCAAATTCTCAACATTCAGATATGCTACATCTGTTGTCCCAATTGGTGCAATGTTTGTGATGACCCTATAGTTGGGAAACACTGCATACTTGTATATATCTGTTGCATTTGCACAAATGTTGAAAGCTATCAGTAAGTTACTAATGAAAACTTCAAGCACTACTTTTCTTTATATGGAGCTCTAAGGAATACTTTTTATTGATTGTGAAACAATTTCCCCTGCTTCATAGCTGGTTCTTGTTATATGGAGTACAGGAATGGGAATTCTCAAACCTCAGATCCTTAACCAAGTGTTACTTTTATGGGCATGGATTTTGTAGTGCCCATCGCGGTATTCATTCTTGGAGTTGCAGCAGGACTTGAAGTAATGAGCTGCAGAATGCTTTTTATTATGTCAGTGATCAGTTTTGGTGTTCTTGTTGCTTATGGAGAAATAAATATTAGTTGGATTGGAGTGGTTTACCAAATGGGTGGTGTTGTTGGGGAAGCTTTGAGTCTTATTTTCATGGAGATTCTGGTGAAAAGGAAAATTCTCAAACTAAACCCCATCTGTAATGTACCATGTCAGTCCCTGTAGGCATGTATTGTTTTTTGCTTTCATGCTAGACTCTTAGAAGCATTCTGTTATATTAAATAGAACTCAAACATTGTAACCTATCCATTTAAACAAACTCCTATCTTCTTTTGCAGTGCTTTGTGCCTCTTCATTCCATGGATATCTTTAGAGAAGCCAAAGATGGATGCAGCTGGGACCTAGTCCTTCATCCATTCATATTAATTCTCAATTCCCTCTGCACTTTTGCACTCAACTTGTCTGTTTTTCTTGTGATCTCACATACAAGTCTTTGTCTATGTCCCAGTCTGTGGTTGTTTGTTTTACTTTCTATTATAATAAGCTGAACCTTGCTAAGGACTCATATGAGGAGCCATTTATAATGAAATTGCACCTTCATTCTGAATTAATTTAGCATCCAGTTGCATTAAGTTATCTCCCACCTCCCAACCACCACCAAAAACAATCATCTTCTTTCTAATTGGAAAAAAAATATGAATATATTCCTTCAACTTGATGGCTGTTTAAAAGAAAATTAATACAAGGGAACCCGGAATACTTGTAGTGCATTTTTTAATAAAAAAAAATTCTTTCTACAGCCATTGCATATAATAACCACAAGTTGAAAAAGGAAGCTTCTCGAGCCAGCTCTATTGACTCTCAAGATGTTGAAGCTATACCAACAACACCACCCTTAACTTCTCAGAAGACAGAAGCTTAGGGCAAGTTGTCTATTTTTCTTGTATTAATTTTCTCAAGAACCATTTCACTAGTAGGGCAATATTGACACTCTCCACCCTTCTCACTGTTGGGTAGAAATCAAGTTTATCCACAAATTATCTCTCCCAAATAATCAAACTTGTAGATATTTAGCTAGTACAATCCCAAGCAAGATATCGACCAAAAACAATCATAAGCCAAGCAAAGAGAGACACACGATATTTAACGTGGAAAACCCCTCCAATGTGAAGGGTAAAAACCACGGGGCCAAGGAGACCCAACCAAAATCACCACTAATAACTTGAGGTAACAATTACAGCAACTCAAATACCACAATATGCTCACAAACTTAAAGCAAATACAGATTCTCAAACATATACGCAAGAATACCAAAAGCTGTGAAAAGAATAGTCAGAAAAACTCACAAACATGGTTACTGTTCATGTCACAAAATGGAGACATACAGTGCTCCAAATCAGATCTCCACCGTTCAGATCGTAGGTCCGTGAGTTCCAAACAAGCCCACCAAATTTCAGCCAAATCGGACCACAAATGACCCTTAATCAGTGTGTTTGATGAACACTGCCACGAGTTGTTTTCTTTTCCCAACCAGCTGCGAGTTGCTTCTATTCGACATCAAATAACTGACAATTCAGAACACCGATCAAAGATCCAACGGTTCAGGATGAGTAACAATGAGTCTTCCACCTTCTGTCCAAGTTTCAGCTCGACCGGACGGTGGATCGGAATGTTCCGGCCATTTGATGAATGCTGCACATTGAAAATCTACAACACAGTTTTTCCGATTTCTTTCTTTTTGTTCTCTCTATTTTCAACACACTACACAAATCAGATATAACCCTAGTTTTGAAGACAAAAACAATGGGCTGAAGTAATATGAGCTGTAACATGGGTCAATGTCTCATAATGGGTTGGACCCAATACTCACCCCAAAGCCACAATAAGGTTTTTGGTTTGCAAAACTTTCCAATACCTTGGTTTGGTAATTCATAATAGGGGAGCAATGGAGGAGGATGTCACCCAAAGAGTTAACTAGAGCAGGAAGATGTTTCTAAAGTATACCACTTAGATTAAAAGGAAAATTATATAATATAGTTGTATGGCCAAATATTGTACGGAGCAAAGAGTGTTGGGCAATAAAGAAACATGTCCAAAATAATGAATATGGTAGAAATGTATATGCTGAGATGGAAATGTGAGAAAACTAGAAAGGATTGGATCAGAAATTATTTTATGTCATTCTATGAAACCTAGGAATACCTCCAATAGGTGATAAAATGAGAAAACGTAAACTAAGTTGATTTGGCCATGTGCATGGAAGATCATCAACAATACCTATAAAAAGAAGACATGGGTCTTATTCTTCTCTAGTAAATAAAGACATCTTCATGATCTTCTCCTAGAATTTGTAGAGGAAAAAGGCCATTTTCTAAAAATATAAAGAATTATATTTATTTGAAAGGACAAATTTATTAAAGTACAAAATTGAGATCTTTCCTCTTTCCTCTTTCCTCCTCAACTCGTCTCTCTCGCTCCCTCTTCTTTCTTCTTCCCCTCACCACCGCCACTATTACCGGCGAAGGGGCTGAAAACCATAGCAACAAAGGTGAGATGAGTTCCGGAGATGATAGCGTTCAATCACTCCCTGAGATTCAAGGAGGGAATCTAGCGCCAGGGCTGAAAACCGCAACAACAAAATGCCACATTTACAGACAACGAAGACGTGGCCCCTTCGTTAAGTGGCTCGACGACGAGCTTTCTTACTTGGTGGATGAAAGGGCAGTCCTTTTCACTTTATTTGGCTGGAGCACAAGGCTGATGCATTACGAGAGTCTGTGTTCGGATACTGTGATCTCAAGAAGTTCGAAGCATCCTTCTACAACGACAGTCACCAACCCTGCAATACAGGATGCAAGCTCTGCTAAAAAAATTAGAACACGGAGTGTCCTTTTCACACCACCGTGCTTGACGCACAACTGCATTGGATGGTTCGGTGTTTTGATGATCCCTACCTTATTGACCGCAACTTCTGTATTTATTATTGCATTTATTGCAACTTCTTTTTTTATTATTGCCATCAATATAATATAGATATTGATGGTATTCGTGAACCTGTTTCTGGGTCTCTACTTTATGGAAACAATATTATCTCTGGTGCCATTATTCCTACTTCGAAACTTGGTTGTTTTTGGTCGTAAATGCCAGTCCACGATATTAATTTATTCTACCCCTTTCACATAGGATTTAATGAGAGAGGATGGGGTTAATACCTTAAATACAAGACTTAATAAGAATGAATGGAATGAATAATTTAATAAAAGTATTTTAAATTAATATTTTTAACTTTATAATAAAGAGAGATCAAATTCAACAATAGGGGTATTTTAGTTAAAAAAAATTCTAGAATCTAAACCTCATTCCCGTTTTTAATAGTAGTATAGATATAGATAAAAAAGAAAAAGGAAGGCTAAGAATCCTCTCACCTCAATGTTCACATTCCAAGGATCTCTTTATCTCATATCTTACACATGCAGTTATTTATTTTTAAATTAAATTTAAAAAATATATGAAGTCACAATAAAAACCCTCTTAGGTCTTACTTTCTTTAATGAAATCCATCATTACTTTCTTTAATGAAATTAATCATTCTTAAAATTCTATTTCCAAGTTAATATTTATAACATATCCCCTTCCCTATTAATTAAATCCCTTATTACCTCTTAAATTTCTCTAAACCTCTTTTGACTCCCCTCAATTAAGCAGAGGTATTAATTAGATAGGTTGTGTTAGGTTAAAACCCAACCTAAAACCGATCCTAAACATAACATGAACATCGGCCTGAACGGCTGAACCCAAACGGATGTGAAAAAGAAAAACTGCAAACCCAAATTTGCCAAGTAAAAAACTAACCAAATTCCATCTACGAAAACATCTCAAAAAACTATTTACTCGCTGGTGAATATATAGAAGTAGAACATACATTACATGGATGTGTGGGCCATGTGGTGCATGAAAAGTGCATTAAAATGATGCTAAGAGCCTAAGATTAGCATTTAACCGAAGACCTCTCTCTCTCTCTCTGGAAACCTGTAGTGTCCGGTGTCCCCATGAGGAATTACCACATTTCTGACGGTGAATGACATGGACTGTAAATATTTAGGAATAGACCACATCGAAACTAAAGTTGATGGGATTGCTGATCCAAGGGGACAAAAGAGTACCTGCTCTGTGCCCTGAAACAACTTAATCGGCAAATCTTAAGAGCGTGCAACGTATATGGATTTGCTATATTCCCTCCTCAATGCTCCTGTATTTTCAAGGAGAAAACGACCTATGATGGGGTACTGTGCATTGGTGTAAGACCCAATATGTCTAAGAAAAGATAAAAGGTAATAAAATAAAGAGAGAGAGAGAGAGAGGTAACATTATTGGATTCAAAAGAAGAACAGACTAAAGACAAGAAGATTACAGCTCAGAGACCCTAAATACGTAATAAGACTGCGATACACTGTTGCAGCTGTAGATCTCACCTTTCCATGGTACCATGATGGTTTCAATCTCTTATCATCATCTGGCTGTTCTTGGGACCAAGAGCTGTTGCTAGAACTTGTTGAACTCAAACATGCAGGGGTGTCTAGATACAATGAAATGTTCTTGTCATAGAGTCGTTGCTTTGTACATAGCCCACTGTTTCCTCTAACATCCAATCTCTTCCCAAGCCTGTTAACGAAATCTTCTGGGAGCAATAGCTCCCCACTGAGCATATTTTGGCTCAAGTTTAGCTGATTAAGATTGGGAAGTGTCCCTAAATCTTGTGGGACAGTGCCATTGAGCCTGTTGTTATCTAGAGACAATGCAATGAGATGTTTTAGTGAAGAAAAAGTGGATGGTATTGGACCCATGAACCCACAACCTGAAAGGCTCAACACTGTGAGCTTGCTAAGAGCCCCTACAAACAAAGGTATCTCTGTCTCTATGGGGTTGCCTTCCACCAGGAAGTATTGTATCTCCTCCAAACCTGACAGTGTCTCTGGGATTGGACCTGTTAAATAGTTGTGGTTCAAATCCAGCAAAACCAGTCTCTTTAAATTGCCTAAATCTGGAGGTATCCTGCCAGCAAGCTTGTTAGAGCCCAAGTCAATCTTTTGGAGAGATTGAAGCTGACCCAAAGAACAAGGCATCTTCCCTTGCAGACTATTCCAGCTCAAGTCTAGGATGGTCAATTCCTGCAAGCCTCCAATCTCTTCAGGGATCTCACCACTGAGATTATTGTAACTGAGGTCAAGCTGCTCCAAGTTACCCAACCGACCAAGCTCCTTTGGTATCCCTCCTTGTAGGCTGTTCTGGGACAAGCTCAGAACTCTTAAGCTTGCAACGTCTGCTAAAGTGGGAGGAATCTCCCCTGAGAGACCTGGGTTAAACTTGAAAACCAACTGCTCCAAGGAAGAGAATAAGCCAAACAGGGATGGAGAAAGAGTGATTGTTGCAGTAAGAAAACAGTTGAATATGGACAGGGTGTTGAGATAAGGCAGCTTCAGAAGGGATTTGGATAGTTTGGGTGAGGTTTTGCAGGGTGGGGTGACAACATCTGGTCCTACATGTATCTTAGTTACATGAAGAAGGGGTAAGTCCTGGCCAATCTCACACTGGATACCTGGCCATGGGGTGTCAGTACATGGGTTTGGATGCAGTTGGGCCCAGTTGGGATCCTCTAGAAGGTCACCCATAACCTCAAATAGCCCCAAGAGCTCGCCCCTGTCCATCCCAGTATCAGCATCGTCTGTGATGTTGTTTGCAGTTGCAGCACTCATCTCGGCTGAAAACATGAGGAAACAAAGAATGAGGAGAGGTGGAGAAGCCATGAAAGGAGGTGAAGAAAGAAAGGTTTACAAGGAAATATCCCTATAACCGCTATTTAGACTCTGAGACAGGAGAGCTAGGGGCGAGTCTTCCTCCTCTTACGGGCATGACAGTCGGGGCGACACTATTCTCTAGCTCGTCATTTTTTTTTTCATTTATGTCCTTAAATTTCATGGCGAAAGGAATATATTTGCACAAATGCACAACATCTCTCTCTCTCTCTCAACATTTCGTTGTCTATAACATTGGTTCACATGGAAAAAGACTAGGTTAGAGAGAGAGAGAGAGAGTTGTGCAGAAACAAAGGACATGGGTCAGAATGGTTTGAAATAATAAGGGACGGGACGTCGGGACTCTTATCGACAAGCAACCTACCTGGCTCAGAATATTTTCAGGGAGGATACTTGGCCAATCAGTGACATGCCAAATCATCATGCAGTTTATTCTTTTACTCTAAGCAAACAAGAGAGAGCACGGGCTCCCTACCCAGCGGGGAATTGCAACAGGGCGGGGCATCTTTTAAATCCCCGAATTTTCTCTACCTCGAAAAAAATTACCTAAAATTATATTAAATTTTAGGGATGTTTTAAATATAAGAATATAAAAATTTAAGGATATTTTAAAAATGTGATTATGGGATTCTAGTTTTTTTTTTTTGGAATTTATAAAAAATTTAAGAGTATCTTAAAAATTAATATTAAAACTAGAAATATTTTAATAATTTATCTTTAGGTTTGAGGAATTATATGCAAACCTAATATCTAATCTGGACAAAAGTATTTTTTCCATCACTGCCTCGTCCCGAGGGAAAACCCATCATATTAGGGACTTGAAGGGGTGGGACCTCAGTTTTATAAGGAAAGTTGCCATCCTTAGTGTTGTGGGGCATGTGTGGGACATACTGTGTCGGGAGCCACTCCAAACCCACAATGCCCCATAGAACATCCCCGTCGTGTATTAGGAACATCTCCCAATGATGACATCATCAGGACTGGTACTATTATCAGGAAATGTTTACAATACACAGCGGGGATGTACTGTGAGGCATTGTGGGGCAGATGTGTGAACTCTTAGGGTTATAACATTGTAGGTCCCAAAGTCTCATTTTCCATTAGGAGGAATTTGGATATGCTCACAACAAAAATTTTACTAACATGATGTGTCTACACCTCACCGTTTTTTGTTGGGATTTTGGCTTTGATAACCCTTAAACTTTGCTAAAAAAACACTTTAGATCCTTAAAGAATTAAAAGGGTATTTTTGCTGGCGGCGAAAAACCACTTTTAAGTTTTAAGGCAAAAACAAATGACATTAGAAATGTTGTCGACAGCTCCGTTAGAGAATAAATAAAATACTAGTGATTGTTGATTTGGCATGCCAAGTCAGTGAAGCTAATTAACAAGTTGGTCCCACTCAAAACCCCTTCCCGTTAAACAACGGTGAAAGAAAATGGATGGGTCTTCCTTATCAGTTTCAAGTATCAGTCTAGAAGTTTCAATTATGAAGGGCCACTTGTGTTTGTCATTGTAGGATGAAAGCTCCTAGATCGATAGCTTGGACCATGGAAATGAGGTTCAATGGATGTCCACAAAATACAAGGTCATTTGTGTATAAAATTATTTATTTTATTATTATCATTTTTGTAAATTTGTGTTCAAAGGGGTTTTGATTGTAGGAAAATGGCTATGGTTTCTTTAAGTGGCATGACACTTTGAAGTTTCAAAGAAGGGCAATTGAGGTGATTTTGAAACTTATTAGGAAGGAGAGGTCATTTACTAAAGAGATTGAAGAATTGAAGACTAAATGCACATGGTGTGCTTTGGGACTAGTGTCACTTGGTCCCCAAACTCTAAAATATGATAATTCAATGTCCGAACTTTTAAAACATGACAATTTAGTATCTATTGTTAATTAGTTGTTAACCTGTCATTAAGTGACATTTGAAAAAGATACACAAATGTCCTTTGAGTGTCATCTAATTTTCTTTATCAACCATCCAAATATTGTCAAAAAACTAACATTCACAAATCCTTGCCTTTTCTATTCAAGAAAGTTAGGGTCACCAAAGTGCCCACTGAAAACGTGACCCCAACTTTCTTGAATGGAAGATGCAATGATTTGGGACTGTTAATTTTTTTGTGAATGTTTAGATGGTTGATAAAGAAAATTAGATGGTACTTGAAGGACATTTGCATCTTTTTCAAATGTCATTTAACAATAGGTATTGGATTGCCACATCTTAAAAGTTTTGGTTTCGAATTCTCGTATTTTAAAGTTCGAGGGGACCAAAATGGTATTAAGCCCAAAGTATAGGGTACTAATTAGGAATTTTTCCTTTTATTATTAACAAATTCAAAGAATTGAGGAAAATTGGAAAAAAGTCCAAACTAACAAGTTGCCTCTAGAACCAAACATCAAATGTAGTCTGCTTTGGGTTTTCTATATTTCCTTAATTGGTTATGTTGTTGATGTAGTACATGAGAAGGCCAATAAGTTCTATGCAAATTGGGAGTACTCCAAGATGCATAAGAAATTTAGATGACATCACTAATCCAACCAAGTAATCAATTACCAAGTTAACGTCAATGTAGAACTTCTATTTTGGTTCAAGTTTACTAAGTTAGCGCAAGTACAAAATTTCCATCTTAGTTAAAATTTACTAAGATAGCGCCAACACAGAATTTCCATCTTAGTTTGAATTTACCAAGATAACACCTGCACGGAATTTCTATCTTAGTTAAAAATTATCAAGCTAGTGCCAACACAGGACTTCTATTCTAGTTTATAATTACCAAATTAGTATTAGATCATGATTTCCGAATTTTTGTTCAATTAAGATTTTCTTTTTGAAGAGTTTTAATAAGATTCTATTATAGAGTGTTTTCACATATTAAAAAGCTTTCTTGTAGGAGCCATAAATATGTATGCCTATATAAAGAATAGCTAGGGAAAGACTAAGATAATTTTTGATATTAAATTTTCTCTTAATTATTCAATGGATATTCATTTTCCTAATAGTTCTAGTTCTACTCTTTTCTTTGAAGCTTTTCATAATGTGTTCCATTTCCCTATTGCAGCAGTTGTAGTTATTATATTTTTGCTTTTTAGTTGGAAAATCCAATACTGTCTAATTGATGCATATGAATGAAATGCACAAAAACCATATAAAGTAATACAAATCACCACTGTGGGTGCCTCACAGGGCACCTCACACCGATTTCACACGCACATCTTTCGATGCATTGGAATATCTCCCGTAGTTATAAGTTATTATGAGATGTTCCCAAATGTGCGTGTGAGGCGCATGTGTGAGGAGCAGATCCCTTCCCTCACTTGTGCCCGTGAAGAAGCAAGCAATCAGATCACAGATGGCTAGGATTATGCTTTGATTGCTTTTTCTTTGATCCCAACGCCAATTTTCCCCAGCTCGGATTTCAATTGGTTTCTCTCCTTTCTTTGCTTGTCGTAGTTTGCAGTTGCTGACTTCAACGGGTTTAAATTTTGTTTCTGATTCTCATCGATGATCAGGTACTCTTTATGGGTTTTGGTGATGAATAACCATTCTGGCTTGTGTAATGCAAAATGTGGATTGTTCTATTCAAAATAGTAAGTTTTTTAATGAACTACTGTGTCGTGTGGATTTCCAAGCTGAAGTTCTTAGCCTGTTTAATTAATTAGTCGAGGGACTGAGGAGGAGTGCTATCTTCAGGATTGCCCCTGGGATCTTAGCTTTATTGTTTTCTCGGATGCCGCTGGCAGGGCTTGCCCTCGCTGGTGCTAACTTTCTCTCAAATTATCAAGAAAAGAAAAAGACGACGGACTGCTTTCTAATAAAATGAATTGAAGAAAACCCATTTATTTCCCTTTTTGCTTTCAATTTATTTGCAAACACTAGATAATTGAAACGTTTTCTACTGAAATTAAGGTGGCATTTGGTATGTCCAAATCGGCAGTTTCTGTTGTTACAGGGAGATGGGAATGGGGGGGACTACTCCATTTTGCGGAAAAATAGAATTTTTCTGCTAGAACATTATGAATGCCTGCAGAGTTTTTAATGACAATTCAACATTGCTACCCTGGGTCTATGTTATTTTCTGATTTTGCTAATAATGGTATCCTTTTTCATGACCTACTTTTCATGGAAAGCATAGTGAGGGAGTGCTCCACATCAGAACTTTTAGTTTTTTTCTCCTTATCCCTTTCTTTTATTTTTTCCTTCTATTTCCTTTTTTTCCCTTATTTTGTGTTTTTGGTCCAAGGGGGAAAGTTTATATATTATTGTCAGCTGATGTTGTTAGGCATCCTCATAGTGCCCTTACCATTTATGTTTTTTTTTTTTTTTCTAGTAGCATTAACTCCTTGACATGCATTTTGCAACTTCATTTTATATAGACTATAGAGCAGGCTTGTTTCAAACTTGAGTAAATAAAAACACTAGAAAGCTTGAAAGGCGAGGGCGTGCTTGGAAATTGGAATATTGTTTAACATGGAGGTGGCCATGGTCCTGATAATGATGGCATTCCTAGAACAAATACCAAGTAAATTTGTTGAGTTATAATAGTTGCATGGAATTTATGTTATACTGGTATAGGTAATTGACTAAATAATAGATTGTGGTTTCAGTTTAATGCTGATATCCATGCTTTCCATAGTGCCCTCTGGATGATGCTGAAATGTAATGCACAAAAACTAAAAGCATAAACATTTAATAGGAAGCTAGACAGACGAATTTTCATTCCTTCACGGTGAATATTTTTATGTTTATAAAAAAAGGGAAGCCTAGTGCACGAGGCTCCTACCAATGGAGGGTTTGGGAGGGACAAATGTATGCAGCCTTACCCCTGCATATACAGAGAGGTTGTTTCCAAGATTTGAATCTGGTCACACAGGTCGCAATGGAGCAACCCAACCATTGTGGCAAGACCCACCCTCAATTCTCTTGTGTTTTGGGGCATACATGTGTTATATGAATAGCTATTACATACATGTGTTGTATGAATAGCTATTACAATATGATATGTTTGGCTTCAAAAAATAAAAAATTAAAAAACAATATGATATGTTATTTTACCAAAAGAAAAGAAAATGACTGTTTTTATGCCCAGTTTATCTTAGAATATTTTTTTGACTGGCAAGCATTCTGACTCAATGTTTTGCCTATGTTCTGTTATTCAGTCTTTCCATGGGAAGGCTTACTTCTCCAATTAAGTGTAAGTTTTCTTTATTTTTCTGCAAAACAACATAAACTACAATAGCTGTATTAGCTACTTTTTCCATCTCAGTAGGATAACCTAAAGGCTTATTCAAGCATATATTTGAGGAAAAATTAGTTAATCCAATGACATATCCGTGACTCTGTACAACAGAAATGGATGTATAATGTACAAGTAACTTGTCAGGTTATCCTAGTGGCAATAATTTAGAGTATATAAGCATCTCTATGAGAAAATTTGTCTTCAAAAGACAAATCATGTAAGTCAACTATATGCTATTTATTTATTCTTTCTTTACATCTCCGAATATGACCCGTTCAACGTAAACTATCATAAATTTCTTTTCATGAAGTCTGTTGAAGATTAATTAGTTTTATGATGTTTTTTTTGAGTAGATGTTTTATGTTAGTTGTTAGATAGGAGGTGGGGACCGCAGTAGTTATGTGAGTCCAAATTTTATTATGTTTTTTGAGTGTTATATGTTGTTTTATGTTTTGCCGCCCTATAAGGGCATAGTTGTCTTTGTACTGTTCTATTATTTTAGTATAAATAATAAGTGAAGGGGGCGGCCAGATTATTGCTCTCTTTTCTTTCAACTTCTCTTCTTCTCTTCTTCTCCTTATCTCTTCCTTCTCCCTTCAAGAAACTACTTTCTTTCATATTTTTTTAATTCAACAGATTTCTACTTGGTATCAGAGCATCGGCTAGGGTTTCTTGAAGCATTCTCATGCAACCCTAGATCAGCCGACTGTATGAAGTAGTAAAGGGCTGATCGATCTGCTATAGATTGCCTAGTTCTTGGAGTTTTTGGTGGGATCTAGACATCAGGAAGGTGATCTACTGTTTGGCATCAAAATCAGGAAGAATTGGAGTACGGGGAAGAGTCCCAGAAAAGTTGGACTCTTTGTTTTTGATCTGATCTTGGGCGCCCAGGTATTGTTAGTTTTCTTTTGATTTTCTAAAGAGGGCGGTTTGGTTTCTAAAATTTTCTAGGCCTCCCGGAGTGACCGATTCACTTTTCTCTCTGTTGGGAGGCATGGGGAGGAGAGAGATTTCCCTCCAGCTAGGGTTTTCTTCTTCCAGAAGGATTGGTTTCTTTGTGTGAGGTATTAAATTATTTTTTGAAGGTCTCCAATCTATTTTTTTTCTTACTGTTGAACTGTTTAAAGTAAAATGGAGAGTTGGAATACCGAGATGAAATCTACCGGTACTATGGGACTGGATGTTGGAGGTAGTAGTGATATTTTTGGGTCTGGGATCATTACTACAGTAAAACTTGATGTTACAAATTATTTGGAGTGGACACAATCAGCTAAGATGGCTATTGGTGCCCATGGAAAATTAGGGTATTTCACTGGGGAGGAGAAGAAACCTCATACAAATTCTTCCCGATGGGTGCAAGAGAATTACATGGTTAATGTCTTGGCTATGTAATTCTATGTTACCTCATATTGCAAAAAATTTCCTATGGGCTAATACTGCTAAGGAGATTTGGGATGGAGTGATTGAAACCTACTCTCAGAAGCAAAATGAAGCCAGAGCCTATCAGTTAAAAAATCAGGTGATAAGTATGAAACAGGGAGAAAAACCTCTTGTTGTGTATTTCTCCATGCTGAAAACCCTATGGCAGGAAATAGATCACTTAGAAACTATGGTATGGGAAAGTGTAAATGATGCAACAACTTATCACAAACTGGTAGAGAGGAATAGGGTTTTTGAGTTCTTGGCAGGGTTGAACCCTGAATTTGACATTGCTAGGCAGCAGATTCTTTATGGGTGTGACACTCTCTTAGGCCTATGCTTTTGTCTCCGGAGAGGAGAGTAGGAGGAATGTAATGCTGAGACAGATTGGAATTGACCAGCCGGCTATGGTTGGTACAACAAAACATAAGCCGAATGGAGACAGGGAGAGTAGTGAGACTAGAAAGGAAGATAAGAAGGACTTGGTGTGTGATTATTGTAAGAAGCCTAAGCATACCAGGGACAGTTGTTGGAAGTTTCATCCAAATCTTATGCCTACTCGGATAAGAAACAAGAAGGGAAATGCAAATGTAGCCACTACAGGAGACTCTTCAGCCCCTCTCTCCCAAACTGTTTGGGAATCCATTGCAGTAGCAGCAGTGAGAACAAAATTGGAGAGGTTTGGACAACTTATGAGTAAGAAAGGTTCACCTAGCACCTAGCTCTAGCCTTCCAGATGGACAACAAAATGCAGGAGCCAACCACACCACTTCCTTTGCACATACATGTAGTTCATATGCAACTGCGAATCTTGCATCCACTTCAGGTAAGGAGGGACCTCCCTGGATTATAGACTCAGGAGCATCTGAGCATATGACTAATGCCCATACCATTTTCAGTTCCTATCAGTTGTGCTCTGGTAGAGACAGAGTCTCTACAGCAGATGGTTCACATATGCCCATTGTTGGGAAGGGGACAGTTAGAGTGATCAATGATATAACTCTGTCCTCTGTTTTACATGTCCCTAGACTTCATACCAACCTACTGTCTGTTAGTTCTTTGACAAAAAAATTGATTTGTTTTGTGACCTTTCTTCTTGGTAATTATGTTTTGTAGGATCTGGAGTCAAAGAAGATGATTGGGAGTGGTCGTGAGGTGAATGGAGTCTACCTTCTAGATGAGATTCTGAGACATCAGGGCCATCATGTTAGCAGTAGTAGTAGTAGTGGGTCAGAGTCAATAAACCAGATTATGCTTTGGCACAATCGCTTGGGACATCTTTCTTTTAGTTCTTTGAAATGTCTTTTCCCAAAGTTGTTTAAGTCTGTTCAATTATCTATTTTGGAGTGTGAGAGTTGTCAGTTAGGAAAGCATTGTAGACAGTCTTTTAAACCAAGTAATAAAAGAAGTACTTATGCTTTTAATATTGTTCACACTGATGTATGGGGGCCATATCAAATCCCTTCCATGGGAGGATTCTGTTACTTTCTCTTGTTTGTGGATGATTATACACGATATTTTTGGATATATTTGATGAGGTTCCTAATTTAGTACGACAATTCCACCAGATGGTTCTCACACAATTTGGAGTGAGAACTAAGGTTTTTAGATCAGATAATGCCAGAGAGTACTTTGAGAAGGACCTAACCACGTATTTCTTAGAACATGGTGTAGTTCATCAGAGCAGTTGTGCATATACACCGCAACAGAATGGAGTTGCTGAGAGGAAAAACAGACACATTGTGGAGGTGGCAAGGAGTCTTATGGTGTGTGCTTCAGTTCCTGTGCAGTTTTGGGGAGATACAGTTCTTACAATCGTACATGTGATTAACCGTGTTCTTTCACGGACTTTGGGGTTTAAGGTGCCATTTAGCCTCATTTTTCCAGATGGAGAGATATTTCATACACCTCTAAGGGTTTTTGGTGTGTTTCTTTTGTTCACATTCTTGGCCCTCATCGCAAGAAATTGGATCCTAAGGCCAAGAAATGTGTTTTTCTTGGGTATGCTCAGAACCAAAAGGGGTATTGTTGTTATGACCCAGTGTCGATGAGCAAATTTGTCACTATGGATGTTACCTTTTATGAATCCACATTCTTCTTCTCGAGTGGTTCTCCTCAAGGGAAGAGTTTTGGGGAGGAGAACTCACAATCTGTTCCTCTTCCTGTTTCTGTGGTACCTCCATCAGTTTAGCCAACATCTACATCAGTTCAGCCACCACCTGCACCATCAGTTTAGCCAGCATCGGTTCAGCCAGCACCTGCACCTACAGTTTCCTTACCTGAGCCACTACGGACAACCTCACAGGAATATCAACACCGGCAGATGATGGTTGACTCCACACATCCTCGACCCACACCACTCTCTGTCAGTCCTTCTGAAACTTCAGATTCGGTAGATACAGTTCCAGGTATTCCTCTTGAGCCTATTATGTTTTCTAATGATAATGTTTCTGTCCTAACACCATTGTTGCAGCTGATCCCACTGACTTTGATTTTCCCATTGCACTTCGTGAGGGGAAGAGAAAGTGTACAACCCACTGCATTTCACACCATCTTTCCTACAGTGCCTTATCACCCTCTTACTGTGCTTTTCTTTCTTCTCTGGATTCTGTGTCTATACCTAGGAATGTTACTGAGGCTCTCTCCAAACCTAGTGGAAAACAACCATGCAAGATGAGATGGATGCTTTGGAGTTGATCTCCCCCCAGACAAGGAGACAGTCGGATGTCGATGGGTATTCACAGTGAAGTATAAGGCTAATGGCAAGATAGAGAGGTACAAGGCAAGGTTGGTAGCAAAAGGGTATACTCAGACCTATGGTGTTGATTATCTGGAAACCTTTGCACCAGTAGCTAAGATGGGTTCAGTTCATATTCTTTTATCTCTAGCAACCACCTATTCATGGCCCTTGTTCCAGCTTGATGTAAAAAATGCTTTCCTCAATGGTGACTTACAGGGGGAGGTATATATGGACATTCCAGCAGGCTTTTATGAAAATGTTGGTAAAGGAAAGGTGTGTAGACTCAGAAAATCTTTGTATGGACTGAAACAGTCACCTGGGGCTTGGTTTGATAGGTTCAGAGGGGCACTCATCCATTTTGGATACACACAAACATAGTCTGATCACACCCTCTTTGTGAAGAGGAGAGATGCTTTGGTGTTAATTCTGATTGTGTATGTGGATGATATAGTGGTGACAGGAAATGATCTGGAGGAGATTGATGATCTAAAAAAATCATTGTAGAAAGAATTTGAGATCAAAGATCTTGGTGAGCTCAAATAATTCTTAGGGATTGAAGTTGCAAGATCCAAGCATGGGATCTTCATTTCACATAGAAAGTATGTACTTGACCTACCGTGAGAGACTGGGAAGCTGGGGACCAAACCAGCAGACACTCCTATTGATCCAAATCACAGAAGTAATGGTGTGGATGGTGAATTGGTAAAGGATGTGGGGAGATATCAAAGAATGGTGGGCCGACTGCTGTATTTGTGTGTGACACTACCAGATATTTCTTATGCTGTTAGTGTTGTGAGTCAGTACATGCATGCACCTTGGGTTCAACACTGGGAAGCTATTGAGAGAATACTTGCATATCTGAAAAAGCACCCTAGCAGAGGCATTCTTTTCTCAAATCATGAGAATCTGAAGCTAGAATCCTATACAGATGCAGACTGGGCAGGATGCTTAGATGACAGGAGGTCTACATTAGGAGTGTGTACCTTTGTAGGTGGAAACTTGATCTACTGGAAGAGTAAGAAGCAAGCGGTTGTGGCAAGGTCAAGTGCAAAGGTTGAGTATAGATCCATGGCTCATGGTGTCTTAGAACTTCTTTGCGTTAGATCTCTTTTGAGTGAGATTGGGGTGAAAGCAGAGGAACCTATGATGTTATATTGTGACAATCAGGCTGCAATCAATATTGCCCACAATCCAATTCAACATGATAGGACAAAACACATTGAAGTTGATAGACACCTTATAAGAGAAAGGGTAACAACCGGAGAAGTGTGTTTGCCTTATGTCTCTTCAGAGTTGCAGCTGGCTGATGTTCTCACTAAAGGGGTGGCAAGGAACAAGCTTGAACATGATCTACGCAAGTTGGGAATGTGTGACATTTACTCCCAACTTGAGGGGGAGTGTTGAAGATTAATTAGTTTTATGATGTTTTTCTAAGTAGATGTTTTATGTTAGTTGTTAGATAGGAGGTGGGGACCACAGTAGTTATGTGAGTCCAAATTTTATTATGTTTTTTGAGTGTTATATATGCTGTTTTATGTTTTTCCGCCCTATAAGGGCATAGTTGTCTTTGTACTGTTCTATTATTTTAGTATAAATAATAAGTGAAGGGGGTGGCCAGATTATTGCTCTCTTTTCTTTCAACTTCTCTTCTTCTCCTTCTCTCTTCCTTCTCTCTTCAAGAAACTACTTTCTTTCATATTTTTTTTTAATTCAGCAGATTTCTACTAAGTCAATGCACAGTTATTAGCTGGTGAAGAGAAGGAGAATAGCCCTTGATTCATCAAAAGCAAGTTATTTATTATACTGCTCAATTCTGTTGGTCCTATCAAAGTTAAGCTTTTATTTCTATGCATTTGGAGGCTGCAAATCATGTATTTTCTCCCCAGGCTGAAGTTTTAACTCTACGGCATCTGCTCTCACATTGTGAGGGCATTTTACCATGGATGTAACAAATGCCACATCAGCAAACATGTATTGTTTTCACAATTTGTCCTTGTTGAAAGAAAACACCAATAGTGTGATAAGAGAAGGAACTGGAGCTAGGCAGAGACACAAGAACAGAGAGTTTACACCAGGGGTAAAAGGGGCATTGAATGGAATAATATGAGGGATTCAATTGAAATGATATTTGTGAAAGGGCCTTGCATTTTCAAGTTAGTGCCAAGGTCGGAAGAGATATGCATGCCTCCTAATTACACTACATTTTGGTTCCACAAAGCATGTTTGGAAAAGGGCTGCAGGCTATGGAGGCTGCCTTCTGATTTGAGACACTTGACTCATTAAACCGAGGGGATTAGGGGCAAGAGGTGGGTTGTTACTGGAATCGTTTCCTCATGCTATCATGTAGGGGCTGTAAGAGGAAAAGAACTTGGCATTACTGTAGGAAATCCTGGCACTGTTGTGATTGGAGGCCTTATTTTAACAAAAATGAGGATATAGTAATGGGTTTTAGTGGATCAAAAGGCAAGACTGATGAAACGGTAGCTGATATCAATGCTTCTCATTTGGTATAAGGTTAGCTAAAGAAAAGGGTTTTCCAGTATTGGTGATTGAATGGGATTCATCAAATATCATGAGGTGGGGTTTGGGCTGAACTAAAGGACCTTAGAGATTGTTTGATATCTGAAGATTGGGTTCTGTTAGAGTTAGCTGAATAAGGGTAGATTAGTCAACTCACCTTGGTTAAGTTATGAGCTTATGTGGCAGTCTTATTAGAGGTTCTCTGTCCCATACTTAAGTAGGGGCAGTTTAGTCCTTGTATATTTAATTAGAAGCCTAATCACTATTAAGAGGTCGACTGATAGGGTTTAGCTATCAGGTTCGACAGTTCTTTCATCTTCTTCTTCTTCTCCTTCTCTTTCTTCTTCTCCTTACTGGTTCGGACTACTGTAGCTACAGTAGAAACATGGTACCAGAGCGTGACAACTTCAGTTCGTGACAACTTCAGTTCGTGCTTTAGTTCTCTCCTTTTCTTCTTTGGGCTGTCAATGGAGAAAAGTGGTTCGTCCCAGGCCTGAAACATCACAGCTCTTCTTTTTTCTGGTGCACAGAACCTCCTTTCCTAAGAAAACAACTTCAGCAGTGAATGGTTGGCTGAAGCTCTCAAATGAAGGTTGGTTATCTCTCCTCTGTGTGCTGTTGGTATTTCTGGGTTGAAAATCTTCAAGAACTTGAGAGGACTGATAAAAACCTAGAGAACTAGGTTGGTTGTTGCCCTGGTTCTTGGAAAAATTCCAAGAACAGGCTGTGTTTACAGTGACCAAATGGTGTAAGGGCTGCTACTGTAGGTGGCCGAATGGTGCAAGGTGTAATGCAATGGTACTAGTTGAGTTTTTGTTGGTCTTGTCGTGCCCTCTTAAAAGCGTTAAAGCAGGTCTGTATTGTGTGTGACAGCTATGGCTGTGTGGTGGTGCTTGTGATGCACAAACTCTGTTGAGTAGTTGTAAGAGAGCTTGCATGTGGTTAGTAAGTGCTGAATTAATGTCGGTGTCTGTGTTTTTTTTTGTGAAATCAGTAGTGGTGTGGATAAGAACAAAGGCGTGTGTATCTATCATTGTGTTTAGGGACTGCTGTAGGTTCTGGAACATCAAACTCTTGACAGCAGCACTTAGTTGGTGATTGGGAATTCAGATTAGAGGTAGCATTGAAAGAGTATCATGGCAGCAATGGGAGATGGCTGTAGTGATCAGAAACCTAGTGTGGTGGTTTCCTCTGACTATCTAGGTGTACAGATGACCTCAATTAAACTGAATGGTGAGAACTATGTTCCATAGGCCAAGTTGGTGGAAGTTTTTCTCAAGGCAAAGAGAAAAGTGAAGCATGTGAAAGAAGATAAACCACCGGCTGACTCTCTAGGGTTTGATGATTGGGAACAGGAGGATGCTCAAATCATGACATGGCTATGGAACAGTATGGAACCCAAAATAAGTGCCAACTTCATGTTCTTAGATACAGCTAAGGACATATGGGAACATGCCAAGAAGCTGTATTCTGGGCAAGATAATACTACAAGGGTATATCAGCTCTATCAGGAGTACTTTGGTCTGCAACAAGGAAATAAAACCCTAGAAGAGTATTATGCCAGTATGAAGAACCTCAGAAATGAACTCAATGTCTATCATCCTCTCACTCCAGATGTTAAGGTTCAGCAACAACAGAGGGAACAACTAAATGTCATAAGGTTCTTAGTGGGGTTGAAATCAGAGTATGAACCAGTTAGGGCCCAAATATTAGGGGGCTCTACCCTTCCTACACTTGAGGAAGTGTTTGCTCGGCTTCGCAGGATTTCTTTGGGATAGACAGAGAATCCCACACAGTTTGATAGATCAGCTTTTGTGACAGCCAGAGGAGGTGGACATGGTACGAAAGGGGGAGGACATGCCTCCCGAGGAGGTCGTGGTGGTTCCATATTTGGTCGTGGTGGTGGTCGTGACTCAGGGGGAGGCCGTGGCAAAGAAAAAGGCAGCTCTACAAGGAAGTGTACCCACTGTGGCAGGGAAGGACATTCCGTAAATTTCTGTTATGATCTTCATGGCCGCCCTCCCTCTAAATGGGCCAATCATGCTGTTGCTGGTGGGGTTGATGTCAGTGATAATCAACAGGCAGACCTAACTCCTTCCACATCTACATTTGTTTCCGGAAGGGAGATGGTGAGTGTACCGCGTGATGAGTATGAGCGGTTCCTTCAGTCCACTTCACAACACACTATTGCTACTCTTGCCCACTCAGGTATAACTTGCCTGTCATCTAAAACCTCTCCTTGGATTATTGACTCTGGAGCCTCTGATCACATGACCGGGACTTCAGGTGTGTTCTCTTCTCTCTCTAAAACTTCCACATCTCAAACTGTTGCCCTTGCCAATGGTTCCTCCTCTCCCATCTGTGGTGTTGGCAATGTTGACATGGCTTCTCTTTCTTTATCATCTGTTCTATATGTCCCTAAGTTTCCATTCAATCTTATGTTTGTTAGTAAATTAACCAAGACTCTTAACTACTCTGTTACTTTTTTCCCTTCCTCTTGTGTTTTTCAGGATCTCAGGACGGGGAAGAAGATTGGTGGGGGGCATGAAGCTAGTGGATTGTATTACCTTGACAGTGGTGGATCGTCAGTTGTACTTCAGACTTCACTCACTCCTCTACAGTGGCATTGTCGACTGGGACATCCTTCTCTCAAGGCACTCAAGATACTAGTTCCGTCTTTGAGTCATTTGTCAGTGTTACAGTGTGAGTCGTGTCAGTTTGGGAAACATCGTCGTGTTTCCTTCAGTCCTAGAGTTGAAAGTCGTATGTTGAGTCATTTTGCTTTGGTTCATTCAGATGTTTGGGGCCCGATCAAAATAGAGTCTTATAATGGTTACAAGTATTTTGTCACTTTTATTGATGATTGTTCAAGAATGACATGGATTTATTTAATGAAAGAAAGGAGTGAATTATTTTCCATTTTTCAAAAATTTCATGCTGAAATACGTACACAATTTGGTGTTCCAATCAAAGTTCTTCGTTCAGATAATGGTCGTGAATATTTTCTAACTTCCTTTCAACAGTATTTAGAACAGCATGGAATCATTCATCAAACTTCTTGTGCATCCACTCCTCAACAAAATGGGGTGGCTGAACGGAAGAACCGTCATCTCCTTGAAACAGCTCGGTCTATTCTTCATCATATGAGTGTTCCTAAACGGTTTTGGAGTGATGCTGTACTTACTGCGTGTTTCCTCATTAATCGGATGCCCTCCTTTATTCTTCATGGTCGGTCTCCCTTCTCTATCTTGTTCCCCACCTTGTCTCCCTTTCCATTAACACCTCGTATCTTTGACTATGTGTGCTTTGTTCACAATCTGAGTCCTGGAATAGACAACTTGGATGCACGCTCCATTAAGTGTGTCTTTCTTGGCTACTCTCGGACTCAAAAAGGGTACAAGTGTTACAATCCCATTACTCGGAAGTACTATGTCTGTCCTGATGTCACCTTTTTTGAGTCTGTTCCCTTCTTCTCAGGAACTGAAGCATCTTCGTCTCCACCTTTACTTCCTCTTCCTCTTCCAGTCAGTGATCCCGTTCCAGGTGTTCCTGTTGGAGTTGACTCGTCACCTCTTCCAGTCGAACGACACCGGCCCCTCCTCCAGCTTCTACCTTGTCCGCGGATCCTGTCGTTGCTCCTGTTGCTGAACCTTCAGGACTTGACCTACCCATTGCCTTACGGAAAGGTAAACGTAGTTCTACTCTCCATCCCATTTCCAATTTTGTTTCAGTATCTCGCCTTTTCGCCTCACATCGCCAGTTTGTTTCACTATTGTCATCTATTTCCATACCTAACAATGTCCAAGAGGCTCTTAGTTCACCTGGGTGGAGGTAGGCAATGGAGGAGGAACTCTCTGCTCTTCAGCATACTCACACGTGGGAGCTCACTACTCTTCCTCCTGGTAAGCATGTTGTGGGTTGTAAATGGGTGTATACTGTTAAATACTTGCCAGATGGTAGTGTGGAGCGTCTGAAAGCCAAACTTGTTGCTAAAGGGTATTCACAGTTGTATGGAGTGGACTATATGGAGACCTTCTCTCCAGTGGCTAAGATTAGCTCTGTCTATGTGTTAATTTCCCTAGCAGTTATGTATGATTGGCCCTTATTTCAACTTGACATAAAAAATGCCTTCCTTCATGGTGACCTTATAGAGGAGGTATATATGGAGCAACCACTTGGGTTTGTTGCTCAAGGGGAGGCTGGTAAGGTGTGCAGACTGAAAAAGGCAATTTATGGGTTGAAACAATCGCCTCGTGCTTGGTTCGGGAAGTTTAGTGAAGTGGTGAAGAATTTTGGAATGAAACAATGCCAGGTTGATCACTCAGTGTTCAACTATGACTCAGAAGCTGGAAAGATTTTATTAGTGGTCTATGTGGATGATATTGTCATAACTGGCAGTGACAAATTGGGGATCGACAAACTCAAGGTCTTTCTGCAAAATCATTTTCAAACAAAAGACCTTGGGACATTGAAGTATTTCTTGGGTATAGAAGTTGCTAGATCAAGACAAGGTGTAAACCTGTGCCAAAGAAAATATGTTCTCGATCTATTGGACGAAACAGGACTGTTAGGTGCAAAACTGGCTGAGACTCCTATGGAACCAAATGTTAAGTTGAGCAGTGATACAGGGGAAATATTTGATGATCCTGGAAGGTATAGACGACTAGTGGGGAAGCTGAACTATTTGGCTATCACGAGACCAGACATCTCCTTTGCAGTCAGTGTGGTGAACCAATTTATGCAGAACCCTCGTATATCTCACTGGGATGCAGTTCTTAGAATTGTAAGATATTTGAAGGGAGCTCCGGGCCGTGGGCTATTGTATAAACCAGGAGGAAAACTTGAAGTAGTTGGGTACACGGATGCAGATTGGGCGGGCTCTGTGTCTGATAGAAGATCTACTACAGGTTACTGCACATTTCTTGGAGGAAATCTTGTGACGTGGAAGAGTAAAAAGAAGACGGTTGTGGCTAGAAGCAGTGCTGAAGCCGAGTACAGAGTCATGGCACACACTACATGTGAATTAGTGTGGTTGAGGAATCTCCTACAAGAAATCGGGTTCCACATGGATAAACCTATGAAGTTGTACTGCGACAATCAAGCTGCGCTCCATATCTCATCCAACCCTGTTTTTCATGAGAGAACAAAGCACATAGAGATTGATTGCCACTTTGTGAGGGAGAAGGTTCTTACTGGAGAGATAAGCACAGAACATGTAAGCTTAGGTGATCAGTGGGCAGATTTGTTTACAAAAGCCTTAAGCTCAGGGAGAGTTTACTATATATGTAACAAGCTGGGATTATATGACATATATTCTCCAGCTTGAGGGGGAGTGTTAGAGTTAGCCGAATAAGGGTAGATTAGTCAACTCACCTTGGTTAAGTTATGAGCTTATGTGGCAGTCTTATTAGAGGTTCTCTGTCCCATACTTAAGTAGGGGCAGTTTAGTCCTTGTATATTTAATTAGAAGCCTAATCACTATTAAGAGGTCGACTGATAGGGTTTAGCTATTAGGTTCGACAGTTCTTTCATCTTCTTCTTCTTCTCCTTCTCTTTCTTCTTCTCCTTACTGGTTCGGACTACTGTAGCTACAGTAGAAACAGGTTCCAACAGTTCCAGTCCCATTCAAGGTTAGATGGATAGAGATGTAGCTGGATCTTTTTGCAGATGTGTTAGCTAGTTGGTATTGTCACAAGATCTATATAGAAAATTGAGATTGTGTACATGTAACTGTGGGATAGGCTTCTGTGTTTTTGTTGGGCTAACACCATGTTCTATGTGATTTCATAAACATACTTTTTTTATTTTGAGTCTTTGACATCAATACATACATTGTTACACATCAAAAGAATGGTAAAAGAAAATTTAAAAATTCTCCTTCATGAAAGTCTGATCTATCATATGGTCTTTGCAATGAACTAATGATATGTTTATGGACTTAATCATCTACATTTTATTTCCTTTAATGTCATTAGTTGTTGCTTCAATTCATTTGATTTGCCTTATTTTCTTATTGATTTTTTTTTTTTGTTTTTATGCAGGTAAAGCATACTTTCCTTTTGTTAAAAAGTGCACTTGAACATGTATGTTTAACCATGATTTGATCTAAGGTACCAAAGTAATACTGGAATGTAGTATTCCAATTTAACCTTTTACTTTATTTGTGGCTGGTGATGGTTCGTGCAGATGGATTCAATTTTTACATGGCATGCATCACTTTGAGGAAATTTGAATATGGGGACTCCCAGTTTCTTGTGGAATTTTATGAAGTCCATAACAGGTGGGCTGATAGCTCTCACCATTTCAGATAGATATGCAAGTATTGTCTCTGTTCATGGCCTCTCCATGCATCATACATTCAATTCAAGCACCAATAGTGTTTTGAGATCATTGTCAGGTAACCTCCATTATTGCTTGTTTGGTTTGCCAAGTTACTAGTAGGTTGAGATTAACTTCCGGAGAACTTGAACAGAGGACTGTACTTCAATGATTTGGGTGCAGATGACTATGTTTTGGTGGAGAAGTTTTGTCTTGCAAATTATAAGTTTACAGGTGGAGATGTGATAGTGTTTCGGTAAATCTACTTCTTAATACCATAGATGTAGCTTTTCTACTAAATTGCACACATCATATTAGAATGTGAAGAACAATAGAGCACATTTTGGTATTGCTATGGCTATATTCCCTGGCATTTACCTGCTTGGCTTCTTTTTTCTTCAAACAAGTTCTGCTTTGCTATCAACCTATAAGAAAATACATGAAACAAAGATATATACACAATGTATGCACATAAATACATGCATACATACCTATACCCATGAATAAATGCATCTATTAGATATGACTACTCTGTATTTGAATTCTGTACTTGTGTATTCATGTTAGTGAATCTGAATCAATTGAATGTTAAGCCACCTCTTCGGGTGGTGATATTCACACTGTTTACTGTAAGAGAAATAAAAAATGCCTAAGAGGGAGATTGATGAAGTTGAAGGGAATTCTTTAAGGGTTGGAGATAAGCCTGTTGGTCTGGAACTGGTTGGATCTGCTGGGGTTGCCAATGGAGAGGTTGGAGAGGAGATTGCAGGTCAGCTTTTTGAGAACAATGTAGTATTGGACATTGAAAGGATTAATGATAATTCTGTGGATCTGAAGAATTTCAGGAAGGTTCCTCTTGGAGTGAGAAGATTTAGAAGCCAGAGAAATTATCAAAATATTATGATGTCAAAAGTTTTTGCTAGACTGAAAGGGGGTCTATTTGTGATTGGACCCAAACAAGAAGGGGATGAAATCAAAGAAAGCTCTGAAGAAGAAATAGAGGATCCTTGTTCTAGCTTGTCTTTTTCAGCTTGCGGTTTTGGCTTCATTTGGGGCTTTGCTGTTCTTTGTTTTTTCAGCTAGATTGGGTTTGCTCATTTTATGCTGTGATTCAGGAATTTGTTTTGGTTGGGTCGTTGTGGTTGGTGAGGTTGGTTGTTTTCTGGGCCGTCATTCTTTGGTCAGAGTTTGGTGTCTGGGTTTTGTTTTAAGTCTGTTTGGTTTGGTACTGGAGTTTGTTTGGAAGTGGTTTTTTCTTTTCCCTTGGGTGACTTCTGGTTACCTTTCTTGTATTTTTCTTTTTCTGTTTAATAAATTTGAATTTTATTACCAAAAAACAATCCTTAACCTTATGAGTCCTATTTAGTTCAGATACTTTATGTAAATCTGATATTAATGTCTTAGCCTTTCCATGACTTGGTTATTTAGGCTTCAGGTTGCACTCATTTCTAGGGCAGATCTAGCAGTTGAAGGATCCAGATTTATGACCATATGCTCAACATTTGTTGTTTCAATGCAAACAATATAGGCTACCTTTTTGGAGCTGTGGAATGTTAAATTTCATTGGTGCTAAACTTCCATAATTTTCAGGTCCCCTAATAATCACAAGGAGAAACATATAAAGAGAATAATTGCCATGCCAGGTGAGTGGATTAAAGTCCCCCATTCACATGATATGTTGAAGATTCCAGAAGGGCATTGTTGGGTTGAGGGGGACAATTCAGCTTCCAGCTTGGATTCAAGATCATTTGGCCCGGTATGTTTCTAAACATATGCCTACATGATATGGATAGCCACATGTCCGTGCACACACACACACACACTCAAGAACGTTATTATAGTAAAAAATAGAGGTATTGTTTTGTTAGATTCTAGTAGTATATGGGAGATTTGTTATAAAATAAGTGTGTTTCATAAGAGCTACTTGGATAGAGTAGAATATTGTATAAACTCAGCTCAGTTCAACAAAGCCTTATCCCAAGTCCCAACTATCAGGGACTGGCTTCAAAAGTTTCCACTCTACTACGGGCCATATCCATGGTTAAACTTTGATCTGTTAATTACATTGCACTTCCTCAACTACACACTTTTTTTCTAAGTGCATTAGAATTGCAAAAAATCCATAATATTTTGCTATAAATTGTTACATAATACTGTAGCTGACAATCCGATTATCTAAACGCAAGAAAGTTGTATAGAAACTGCTCTGGTTATGTATGTGGAAAACTCAAAAAACTGTATTATATTATGTTTAATATCAGTGAAGAAGGGTAATAACTATACTATAAATCACACAATATCAGTAAAAGACAGAGAATATACTGGCTCAATTTAGGCTATGTTTGGTTTGATAGAAAATAAAAGAGAAACAGAAAGTTGAGGGAAAATTCTTTTGACAAAATTTGTCAAATTCCTCAAGAGCTTTCCCTCAACTTTCTGTCTCTCTTATTTTGTATCAAACCAAACACAGCCTTAATGTTTCTCCTAGATCTTCAAGAGGGAATGAAGGGCTTGTAGATGGAATTGTCAACACATATCTGACATATTTTGTTTCTTTTAATTGGTTATCCTTGTCGTACACAAACATACACAGAATGGCTGGCTATTCTACAAATTCGTTTTTTCTTGATTTCTACAGAAATAGTATCTGTTTCTTCTATTTCATGCCACAGGAGCCCTACTAACTCAGAGGCACTTCTTTTGGCAGGTTTCTCTGGGGCTGGTTCAAGGGAAGGTTACCCATATAGTCTGGCCTCCGCAGAGAGTAGGTCAAGTGAGGAGAAGCATTCCAGAAGGAAGATTTTCTTTCTGACTCTTATATGCATGTGCAAGCATAGGACAGTAAGTTCATTTTTTACATGGACCTTTGTCAAGTAATAATCATTCAATTGGATGACTAGGCTGTGCAATCGGTGTTAGCAGTATGTGTGCCAAATCTTCACTATGCCTTGCTTCCGCAGACCAATTCTGTGACTTTTCTTTGACAATCTTTTCTAATAATTTTTAGCATATTCCTTTGATATTTGGTGTTGATTCTTATCCTAACTAGTGGTCTAAGAATATACTGATGAAGGTAACCCATAAAATAGTTTAGTCTTGGGAATCTCTATGGTCCCCATATCATGCAACCAAACAAATTAGGTGATGAGCATTCTTTTTTCTTTGTAGAATGATTGCCAGTCAAGCCAAAGTAGGAGTGAGCATGGTCGGTTTGGTTCCAAGGTTGAACTTGAAACCTAACTTGTAGGGTGTAGTAGACAAATTAATCAAATATATGACTGTACACATTGCCTCTTTCTGATAGCATCTTGGCAACTTTGCTTGTGACTACATGTATTTGATCCTTTCCAAATGGTGTGGTTCATCTTCTCAGCTACATCATTATGTTTTGTCTTAAGAATTGCCTACTTGTGCTGAATGCCATGACCACGGTTGTCAAGGTGTTTAGGTGATTCTGGGTGACACGGGGGCAGATAGGCGATAATGATTTTATAATATAAAGAACCAACTTTTGGCCAGTTCCCTAGTTTCATATGCCATTCAGCATGCATACTAATTGAAAAAAATAACAATTCTCTTTATTAAAAACAATAAATTTCCTCAAAAAATGGCAAATTATCATATGTAAAAGAAAAAATTCTTTTAAATATATTAATTTCAAAAATAATACTACTATAATAAGTATTTAATAGAGCAATTTCATATCAATTAGCAACTAAAGAAGGTTATTAAATTTATATGATAAAAATTCAAGACGGAAAGTAAAATAGAAAAAGAGGATGCAATTTTTGTGTTATTTAATTGGAGAGAGAGTAGAAAAAAAAGCCTCTATACTTCTATTCTTTCTTTCTCTTTTTCTTTTTCTCTCAAAACCTTTTCATCTTTTACATTTTAATAGTAAAGCATTGAAACAAAGTATGAATGATATATATGGTATATAATAAGTTTAGGCATTTGGGTGAGGTGCCCTGCCATGGGTGATGCCTAGGTGACACCTTGACAACTACAGCCATGACTTTTACAATAGTTATGAAACAGTCCTTCATACCCACTACCATTATTTGAACAGATTCTCTTGAGAGGTTTACTTGTCTTTCAGCCATAACACGAAGCTCTTTGAAATCATCCAATACTTGATCTCTAGTTTTCAATTTATAAACCTATCATTTTCTATTATCATTAGCTATGAAAGTAATATAATAAGATGCACAACCAAGTGTTTTAACTTTTATAGGCCCACAAACATTAAAATGAATTAATTCTAAAACATATTGTTTTCTATGAAAGTAGAAACTTTGAAATGAAACTCTATTTTGTTTATGAGCTAAATAACAAATACATGTATTTAAATTTGTACCTTTCATCTCTGTTAGGAGGTTTGTCATGGCAAGAATCTGTATTCTCTTCTCTTTCATGCGGCCTAGTCATTTGTGCTGTAATTCTATAGAGATTTCCTTCTCCATAGTGTTTATTTCACCCTTACGCATGAGTCCTTGTGTATGGTAAAGAGTGCAACACCTCTTGTCTCTTCTTACTATAACAGACCCTTTTGATGATCATTTTGCTAAGCAAGGGGTCAACAGAGGGAATTGCTTTTGGGCTTAGTTGTAACTGTAAGAAAAGGTTTCTGTGGTTGTCCTAAGATCATGGGGTAGCCGAGGCTACTCATAATATTGTATATTTCTCTGCTGATTTAATAGAAGTCTTCTTTCTGTTGCTGCTAAAAAAAGAGTAGAGACAAATAAATAACCACAAAGAAAACAATAATAATGATGCCAAGATTTATGTTAAAAACCCCTCAAAGTGAGAGTAAAAATCCACAGAATTAAAGCCTAAAGAGCTTCCACTATTAAAAAGAATAATGGGATGCAGTAGTCTCTCTAACAACCACTATATCAAGGGGAAACCCTCTTGGGTAGCAACAAACATCATCATTGTAGAAGTATTGGCTCTTCCTCTTCTACAGCCCTTATATTGCCTTTTCTCTAAAATCCTTCTCAAAATCCTCTTTTTTCTCTAAAACTTTTAGATGAGAGAGGAGATGAGAGAGCATAACCTCCAATTCGTTGGAGAGAAATACAACATATTAACTTCTTGGACAATCTAAAAGCAAATTTTTTTTTTCTTTTTTTTTATTTGGTTTGTCTTTCTTGTGTATGGGGGCCCACCTCATGAAGAGGGAATCCCAACAGCATCAACTCTCAAACAAAAACATGGAAAACATTTTTTTGGTTGTGGTGTATTTCTTTTTTCAAAAGTTAATTAAAATTAGAAATGCCTCTTGAATTCTTGGTTTCAAAATTATGTTTTCTACAAGGGTTTGATACCATGCATGCTTCACAAAGCATACAATATTCACACAATCCATTAGTGGGTCGGTATAATTGATCTATGCCATGTTGGGATGCACATATAAGTATATGAAGAAAAATACCCTCATTGGAAAAAGACAAGAGTGTTAGACAGTTTTGTATGCCCTTAGCTTCAATCAGAATGATGTACTTTATGAGTTTATTGTAAATGAATAAAGATACATATTTGATTTATGTTCCCTTGGTATGTTTCTGTGTAATACCCTTAAACTGGACACTTAATGAGATTCGTGTTAGTTTAGAATGTTCACAGCCAGTGGGTCGGTCTGGGGAGACCTATCCTGACAAGGCTGACACTGTGGTGCCACCAAGTCGGTTGGGGTGGCCTATCTCAACTGCTAGGGTGAGACCCTAGGCACATACAGTGTAGGATTAATTGAATCTTTGAACTGGACTGGATTTCCAGTATTGCCCTGGACCTTGGAGATTGATGGGCAAAATTGGAAAGTTACACCCGACCCCTAGACTCGATTATGATACTGCACTAGGTGTCGGATTGGGCTATCTTTGATGTACCAATCAGTGAGATCCTTAGCGGGGGTCAAAACCTGGGTATGTTGGGATAGTCCGAGAATTCATCTGAGTGGGTGATCATAGTGACAGGATTAGCCCCTTTGTTGGACAAAGGTAATGATCGGGGATGCACTCTCACTGATGGAAACCAAGACTGCCGGCAGCCGATTTCAACCATTGAGATTTGTTTTGCAAAATATATTTTATATAAGATATAAAAGTATATATATTATGGTTTCTAAAATGTTTGCAAGAAGGTTTTAATTCCCGGGATCCATATAAGTGGAGAGTGCAACACTGTTCCTTGCAGCCGAGGGAGATGTCCTCTCTTGTCGGGCAGTATATGATCATTATGGGCTGAGAGGTTAAGTGTAAGACCATTGAGGATAACACCTGATGGGCTAATCTTGCATCTGCCCACAGTCCCTGGGTGTTACAAGGTGGCTTGGCCCAGGGACCACTTTGTGTAAGTGTTGGGCCCATAGAGCCCATTTGATGGGTTTTCAGGGGGTACACTATCTTCAGCAGTGCATTCGGTCAGGCCTTGTAACAAAGGCTGGGCTGAACCCATGTGGCTGATGTGTAGATCAATGCTTGGGTCCCACGCCATACAAGGAAGCCTAACTAGGCAGTAGTTTGGAAGGCTTTTTGAGTACATAACCTTAAATGGGCCTTAAGCCCATTTCGAACTGGGTTGATTTGATCAGTCATTTAAAGGGGGCGAATTCTGAAGTGGGTCAGCTAAAAGGATTGGGCTTAGACCCTATCCACTCAGAGAGTCCAAGATCTAAATGAGATTTAGATCTGGAAACCTCCTAATTAGATTAGGAGATAGCTGATCTGATCTGCAGATAAGATAAGGATTATCCCTTATCACTAAGTGACTTCTAACCCAAATATGATTTGGATTAGTAACTCCTAATCTGATTAGGAACTGATCCCTTTGAGATTATAAAAGGGGAAAGGGGCGGCAACCTTTTATATGATCAATAGCATTCTTCTCTTTGAAGAAAGAGAGATTGAGAGATTTCCTGCATACTGCGAATTCTCTCCTGCCGCCACCTTCCTGCCATTGCCATTCCTTCAGTTCGATCTCCAGTTCTTGGGAGCAATCAAGATTTGATTTTGATCTCAATTTTTTGGGAAAAGATTGGTTGGAGCTGTACTCATAAGCCGTCCAGCTGATTCTTGCGAATGGTCAAGTTCTTTTGAAGAACATTGTTGATTCTGCTCCATCCTTCACTGCGCCATCTTCAGTGGGAGCAGATTTTGGATCCTTCCTTGGGCGTGAACACCTCCATTGAGAGATAGTATTTCTCCGTATCAGGTATAATCCTCTCCCACTCCTTTTGGTTCAGATTTAGTTCAGTTTATGGTTCAAGATTGATCTTTGAAAATATGATTTTCTAAATAGGGAATACGATTCCCAGTTGAAGGAAGATATAAACTTTTTTTGAAATTCGCCCCTTATTCCGCAATCTTTGGGCGTCCATAGGATGGATCTCTCATCCCCTTCAAAGAGATGCAATGACTTATATACAAGGATTGACCCACGACCTAATGTCTTTAGCTTCTAAGTTAAATGTGGTATCCAATTCTTGTATATTAGTCCTACACACATTTACAAACTCTGAAAATTTAACAACTCCCTTTATTGCACAATGGTAGTATTAGAACTAATGGTTGTAAATTTTTTATGAATGCATATAGTGATTCACATGGCTTTGTTTGTTTCTCCATAGTCAATTAGTTGGCAAGGGCAGTTAATTTCACCATGTTGACTCTACCAATGGTGAACGTGCTCCAATAATTGAGCAATTGGTAATTCCCATGGCATAACCCACTCGTTGATGATTCTTTGTTCGACTGTTGGCGACTATACGAGGCTCTTGGTTAATGTATGTCAAACTTGGTGATATAACGACTTCCATTCGAGGTGGAATACCTAATGTGGAAAGCGACTCATATGTGAGGAGATTGTTGGAATCATGTCTGAGTATATGAAGAAAAAATCCCACATTTGAAAAAGACGAGGGATACAAGGGACTTATATCCAAGATTGGCTAACAACCTAATGGCTTAAACTTTTGAATTATTGGTGGTGTCCAACATGCCACACACCAAATAGTAGTGCATATCAGCCTTGTTGAAGTGAGAGCATGTTTTTATTTTTAGAAACATTTTTTGCATTGGTTTTAGAAACAAAGTTATCTTTATGAATCAAATTGGAAACACTTCCACTTTGTGTTGGAAAAACTTGCCTAAGATTTTATTTTTGTTTCTTTTTGGTCTTTTGATGATATAGCATATTTAATAGAAATAAAAACAAAATCATTCATGTTGGAGAACCCCCCCCCTCCCTACTTTTCATTTCTAAAATCTTGGTAACCCGTCCAATTTTCTTGTGCAAGTGTCCATGTGTGAAGATAGGGGAAAAATTCAAGTACATAGTTGGATGATATTCTTAATGTTGATGGGAAACTGAGTACTCCATATTTGTTGATTTTATGAACAGGCCGGATCTATTGCTGGATCTCCAATAGGAACACACCTTTGAATGCTGTCTAACTATAGACTGCTACATGAACACAATGTATGGTATGTATTTACAAGCTCGAAGGTGCATTCCTATTAGAACCGGCCTGCTATAGGTAACCAGAAAATCCTTATCTCTAATTCTTGCCAATGTTGAAAGTGATGATTCCCATTTAAAAGTTCAAATCTCCTGCAAGCATGGCTTCTCAAATCACCACAAACCAATGATTTCAACTATGATGTCAGAAAGACATGGTACCGGAACTTATAACCAATCAACTGGCATCATAGAAGTGGTAACCAATCAGATAGATTTCCTTCAAAATTCCTGGGGGTTTTGATTGGTCCAAGCCTTTCCATTATCATAGATTTTCCTGGTATTTATCATGCTAGTATTGGTCTGTAGCAGTTGTTAGTCAACTATTACAAACTGTTCACAACTGCTATAAACCATTACAAACCCATATTTAACATGTTACAAAATTGTTGCTGAAGACGGGTACTCGACTGTTACAAACTCATATTCAACTATTACATGTACCCAAATTTTACACAACTGTTTCGAATCCATACTCAATTGTTACAATCCATTACAAACCATACTTCAACTGTTATAAACTGTTGCAAACCCATACTATTACAACCCATTATTAATCCACACTCAACCACTGCAAACTATTACAATTACAAACAATACTCAATCATTACTCCATACTTAATCATTTCAAATTAACATGTGATTGATACAAACTACAAACCATGCTCAACCATTGCTTCTAGGACAAAACAAACGAGTCTTGGATTGAACATGCATTGTGGTAGAGTGTCATGTTCGAATTCCCCTTTTAGACCTATAGTGGACAACTAAAAATCAAGCAATTGATAGAGCATATTGAATTCTACATATTACTTTTCTTAGGTGGGTTTTGACAATATATATATATATATTTATCATTAAGTGGATCCACAAAAGACCAAATGTTATGCATAGATAATACATTAGACATACATTAATTTAGATTGGATTGGATTGGTCTAATATTCATTTTATTGAAAATGGGGTTAGATTGGATTTCCATAATTTGGATTTTGATTGGAATTATTGGATTCTTATCGGATTGGAATGGATCCAATTAATTATGAATACAATATCAAGGTCATCTTAGCTAATTTTATTAATAATATATAATATTTTTTAATCTTAATTTAATTTATTAACGTTAGTTATTTAATATATGATTTCGATTCAAATTCGATTTGGCCGAATCTGATATAAATCCAATGGGTAAGATTTGATTTACATCCAAAATTTAACAATTCAAATTTGGATCTAGATATGTGTGATTCATCTGATCCGTCATAGGCTGGGTATATCAAGGTTGATAGAAATCATAGAACCCATCCCTGTCCCCACAAAAATCTCTGTCCCTGTCTCCATTCCCATCCTCATTGGTGGGGACAAGGTTATCCCCATCACCGTTCCCATGGGGTCCTCACTCATTGTGATTTTTTTATGATGTCAATCATTTTGTTTTTATGTTCTATTTTATTTAAAAATTAAAATATAAAATAGTTAAAATTTATAATCTTATTAAAAAAAAGATCAAAATATATTCAACATATATATTCTTAAAAATATTAATATACATACATGCATACATATATAGATACATATATACATACAAGACGGGATCCCATGGTACCCTCAATCCCCACCCATCCCTGCCAATGGGGTTGAAAATTTTTTCATCCCTGTCCTCATGGGGAAAAAATCATTCCCATTCTCGTCCCATTCAGGGTAGGTCCCCACAGAGATCGGGGAAATGAGGAAAATTACCATCCCTACTCAATCCTGATGTAAGTGGTGAACTATTTTTGTATGTTATACTGATGTAACTATGCCGAATCGTTTTCTCCCTGCAGTTACATGCAACCATAAATGAGTTATTGGTTATAAGTTACAGGAGATTACTTCACTTGCATTTTCTGCATTGATATAGTATGTTATGGCAGGGAAACTGCAGTTGACTTCCCTTAATACACCAAGAGAGAGAGAAGGAAGAAATGAAAAGAAAAGCAAATGATAAGGAAGAAAAAAGGAAATTCCAACCAAACAACCAAATGTCTAAGCAATAAGCATTGCCTCAATAACTTTTTTATTACTCTGTCTATAGGTTGGTATATTGTCAATCTTAAGTTGGCCGGCCGGCCGGATTGGGCCCGCCGTGAACAAAGTTGTTGAAACTGGACAACTTTTTCTCTTTTTCGTCTTCTTTCTCCTCCAAAACTTTTTTGTTTTGGGTGGTGCCTAAGGCCAACAACGCCAAAGCTCCATGCAATTATAGCACTTAATTAACTACCAGGCATCTAAAATCCTTACACCATAAAAGCATAAAACATACAAATTAAAGCTAAATAGCATTTCTTTTGTAGTCATACGTACAGTTATAAAACCTTGTTGAACAATAAATTCAACTTATTTAATTTAGATGATTCTTACAACACCTTTCCTTAATGGGTTACAGCTCAAGTTGGTCGAACCACTTGGCTTGAGCCATACCACTCTTAGGAACCATGCGCTCGAACCAACTGGACCTTTCTTTCTTTACTCAAATCCTTATCTCTTAAATGTTATTGACCAAACCCAATAAACAAATGACACAATACAGAGTTGCAGACAGACGTTTCATCCCACGAGTTCTTGCTCCCTAAGCCTTCAATAAAATAATAATGTTCATGCCTTCATGGGCATGATGAGAAAGAATATGTCAAAGAACAAAAGTGTTGTGTATACAAGGAACCTTAACTAGGAAGGAAATATACGATCATCCATTTCATATTATTATTATTATTATTATACCTAACTTTTTAGAGTTAAGGATATATATATAAGAGAGGCGACAGTCATCTTCATCAAAGTCTTTATATTGTTTTTTTGTTATATTAAAGAGATTCTCATTTCTCACAATCTCATGTCATCTTTGCCGTTCTGCCACACACGTGGCAGACATCCAAATGAGTTGGGAACATCAAGCACCTCATCCACTGGAAAAGAATTTTGGGTTGGAGAGGTTAATAAAATTGTGGGTTGAAGTTGAAGAATTCTCTGCTTGAGATAATGAGGAGATTAAAAGTCTTTATCTCTTGATCCAATAATTAATCATCATTCATCATCCAATCTTGACATTTTTGGTTTACTTCCAGGCCTTGTAGCTCATTTAAATAGTTTGAAATGAACCTGAGTATTATATTAATTGTTGGTGGTCTTCTGAACAGGTGATCAAATCTGATGTATAATATAAAATTGCGAAGAACCCTTTTGATATGGACCACTCCTAATTACTTGTTTGGTCATGCCTCTAGAAGAAATCAATCAATAGAAACCAAACCATCATATGTGGTACCATGCTGTACGTGTGTATGTATGTGTGCCTGTGAATGGTTTGTGGAGAGAATCTAGTCTTAACTCTTAATAATTTGAGCAAAAACCAAGCCTTAGTTTGGTTCTCTATGATTGTATTTGACACGAGTATCTTTGTCACTACTCCAAGTAGTGGAGGGTGTTGTAGAAATCATACTTAATAAGGACATATGCTTGTGCTGTTATGTCCTTTCTAAATCAATTATCTTTGTTGATTGAGAAGGGTTAAGTCCATCAGGGAAGGATAAAATTTCCATCCTTTTTGGGGTTTAGACAATAACAGGTGTCATTTAGCAAGACCCACGATTGTCCTGATCACGGAATTACAAAAATAATTTTAATTTTTTGTCACGTGCATAAAAGACCTTTGTATTGATATTGACCATAAGAAGAAGTGATTTGTCGCAAGTTGAAGGGACTAAGAGTAGTAGTAGACCAAAAACGATATGGGTTGAAGTAATAAAAAGATGATTTAAGCACTAATAATTTAACAATGGGTATTAGCATAACAGGATTCATGTAACCCAACTTCATATAGTTTGGATAAAGTTTGTATGATGATGATGATGATGATAATGAATCACAATAATTTAAGAATGAGAGTAGGGATGGCAATTTCTCCCGTAAAACTGGGCCCCCGCCCTGTCTCGAATGGGGTGGGGATGGGGAAAATAAATTTTCGCCAAACTAGGTATGGGTTGGGGTGAGTTTTGTATATAATTCCCCAAACCCGAAGGTAAATTAGTAAAATATATATAGGTTTAATATTGATATTTAAAATATCTCTAAGTTTCCCCTAAATTTTTAGAATCCTAGGATCTCATAATTTTATTTTTGAATTATCCCTAAAGTATTATAATTCAATTCTAAAATACCCCAAATTCCTATATCCTATGTATAAATTGTCCATAAAATAGATATTTTTTAAGTAATTGCCTTGGAGCCGGAAAAATTCGGGGATTCCTTGTCCCCGATGGGCAATGGATGCCTCACCCCACCACTGGGGATGGGGCAGGTATGGGGCACGGTATCGTAACTTCAGGGTGGGGACGGAGAGGGGGTGCCCTGCCCCATTGCCATTCCTAAATGAGAGCAAGGGAATAAAAATGACTTGTAGAAAATATTGCAAACAAAGCCATTTGCACAAGAGCTATAAATATTTTGATGCTTTGGACATCTAGGCTACGGTGTTTGATAATTACTGGAAAAGTAACTGAAAGCAGAATGCTGAAAATATTTCAAATTTGAGAATGTGTTATGTTATAATTTCAGCCAACGTTTTAAAAAATGACTCAGAAATAGAACCATTTTGGCCACCGGTTTTTGGGTTGGTGGTCCCACTGTCTGATTCGAATGGATGGCTCGTTCTGACAAATAAATTAAAAAATAAAAAATAATTAAAAATAAAAAAGTCAAAAACCGTTAAATGGATCAATAGTTTGATTGCCTGTATCAATGGATTATTGACTTTTTCAACGGTTTTTGACCAAAAATCAAATTTTGGGTAAAACGAAACCAGTTGCCTGAACTATTCCTGAGCCGAACCACTCAACCATCTGGGTCAACGGTGGTTCAAAAATCTTGATTTCAGCAACTCATATTGCTGAATATGATGACACAGGAAATGGTGTGATTATTTTATCCCTGAAAAGTTTATCATATGCAAATAATATCTCTGGATTTAAGCCTACTGTAAGATCAATTATTTTTCTCATTTTTCTCGAGGACAGCCACAGATGCAACGAGAGATTGAGGTTGTGGGTCATAGGCTGGAAAAAAAATGTTGCATGGCAAATAACTATCAAGTTTAGCTAATTCATTCTTTATAAAAGAAACACCAGAAAAATATTTTGATCTAAAAAAATTTAGGGGTTTTTATAGGTCAGTCCACTCCTAGAAATCTAGAGCTCCACTCTAGGGGTGGACTAAATCCTGAACATCAAATCCACGGGCAGGGTGCGTTTTATAGGGGGAGTACTAGTAGATTAGGAAGGGGTTGCAATTCAGATTTTTGAGGGGTATTACAGTCCAAAAACCCAAAATTTATTAGATCAAGTTTACGAGTCTAGATCACCTGTCAACAAAACACATTCGTACTCTTTACCAACATGATCTCACACCACACATCCCATACATGATGGGTCCTACTTTTATGATGGGTTCCAGTCTTATGGTGAGATGTGCGGTATTAGATCAAGTTGGTAGAGGATTAGAACATATTTTGTTGGAAGAAGATCCCAACTCCAAATTTACTGGTTTGACCAAGGTTGTTAAAACCGACTTGGAGAACGAACTAGTTAGGGGTCCAGTTCCTGGGTTGAATGGTTCGACTGTTCGAACCAAATGATCCGCCCGTTCTGATAAAAAATAAAAAATGGTCAAAAACATTGAACGGTTCAACTGCCTGGGTCAGCGGTTTACTGACCAAATCAACGTTTTTTTTTTGCAAATATCCAGTTTTGGAGAAAAATGGATGACCGGTTTCCGATTTTTTGGTCTGACCGTCTAATCTGGTATGGTTTTGAAAACCATGGGTTCGACCATCTCTAATTGATCTGGAGCCGACAATGTTAAGTGGTTGGATGAAAAAATTCCACCTTTTAAAATGGCTCAAGTCCAGAGGTTTTGTGTGTATATGATAAAATTTTAAGGGGTAAAATTATGGTTTTCAAAACCCAACCGGATCGGATGGTTGGACCAAAAAAACCAAGAATCGGTCACCTGACTGGTTTTGTTTTATCTAAAACTGGCATTTTGGCAAAAAACTGTTGATTTGACAGTCAAACCATTCGAACCATCTAATGATTTTTGGCCGCTTTTTTATTTTTTTTTAATTTTTTATCTGAATAAACCATCCATTTGATTCAAACGGTTGGATCATTTGATCTGAGATTCATTATCAGATTCGGTTATAAAAACCTTGGATAAAATAATCACACCATTTCCAGGACAGCCACAAATATTGCAAGTGAGAGAGGAGTGATTGTGGGTTAGACTGTCGTGTAGAAAAATGGTTGGTCCCACAGCTCGGCAAACAACCAGTACATGGGGTTGTCACGGTGAGCTTTTTTTATCTAGGTCTAACAACACTTGTAGGTAGGGCCCAAAACATTCCAACAGTCCTATTAAAATCATATTTATCTGTTAGACCGATCAAGGTTAATTTGATCTTTGGTTATCATTTTAGGCAGGCATAAAAGCCAATTGGGTAAGGTGTTAATCTAGTAGTCTAGTTTTAAACCATGGGCTCCTTGTGATATGTTCCTATTAGGGTTGCACTTTAATTTATTGCTTCCCCAAAAACTGCATGTGTGTTAATGAGCAAATGCTTTTACTTGTGACATTCCTAATAGAAACAGTTTCCTTTTGAAAATGGAAAATCAACTTTACAAGATTTTGATCATAACTTATTAGAACTCTCCAATTATGTGTGTAGTGTGGAATGGGTGGAAAACAAGCTCCTTTCCCTTAACGAACGGCAGGAAAAAACACAAATGGCCCATTTGGTTCGTAGAAATAGAGGTTTGGAATCGAAATCGAAATGGGTCATTTCAATTTTAATTGTTTGATTGGGTAGAATTAGAATTCCATTTATATTCATGGTGGAATGGCCATTCCTCTCTCACCTTTTTTAAGAATGAAGTTTCATTCCAGCTGATTTTAATTGTCCTTCTGATTTCTGAATGAATCAAACAGACTATAAAAATAGACCATTTCAATTTCAACTATGAACCACGTAGCTAGAAGGCATTGAAAGTCAGTTTTACAAGTTTTTTTTTTCTTTTTTTTTTCAATACTATTTGACTGGAATTCTCTTAATTAGGTAGCTTTGCTAAGTGGGGTTCAAGTCCAAGAGAATTGAAGGCTAGAATCCAACGGATTCAGTTCAAGGACCCCATCGCTTCACATCTTTAAGAAAAGAGAAGGAAAAAAGCAAAAGAAAATAAATGATTGAGGACCATTCTTGTAATTATAGCACAATCAATGGGTTATGTATGTCCACAAAGCCGGTTCAATTATTTTGCCACCCACCAGCACCTGATTCGTCGGTTTTCTCTGTTCTTGTATGCTGTATCGATCCCTCCAAAACCCCTATAAAACCCCTCCCTCACTTCCAACTTCCCAAAATAAAAAACTCAGGCAAGCAGAAAACAAAAGAACACAATAAGAACAGAACTTTCCTCCACCCTCTGAAAATTTCTTTCTGAGAATGGAGAGATCACTGCTAGATTTAGAGAAGCCAATTAAACCCAACTTCACTGACATCCGCCGGAAAGCAAAGAGCATCTCACTGTCAGCCTTTTTCTTCTTCATCTCTGTCTATCTCTTCCTTTCTCATCCCTCCCCTTCTGCTCTCCTCAATGACACCAGATTCTGGTTTTTTCTGTCTAATGCCATCATCCTCATCATTGCCACTGACTCCGGCGCCTTCTCTTCCTCCAAACACAAGTATGATCTCTATGACGAATACTTGAGAAACAGCAGAGCCAGGAGAGCTTCTTCCTTCATATCTCAGCCACCTGAGAGCGAGAACGCTGTGAAAGGCGATACGGGAAAGAAACAGGAAATTTGCTTAGAAAGCGAAGTTGTGTCTGAAAGTGAAACCCCTGAGATGTCAAAAGGAGAAACTCCGGAAGTCGACAGAGTGGTTGTTGCTGATGTCGAAACTCCTTGTGAAACGAAGAACATCAAGCGGAGGTATTACAGAAGTAAATCAGAAAAAGTGCTCTCTCTGGTGGGTAATGAGCGTAGGAGAAATCTACGCAGGTGGGAGACAGAAAGGCAAGAACCAAGTTCAGAGGAGAATGAATTATCTGTATCCAACCCGGAAGAGAATGAGTTCTCGACTATGTCGGATGAAGAGCTCAACAGAAGGGTTGAGGAGTTTATTCGGAGGTTTAACAGACAAATGCGTCTTCAACTTCAAGAGAGTGAGAGACCAGAAGCTTGACAAAAGTAGACAATGAATTGAAGTTAGTTTAGCTAAAATATGGATAGAGACTCTTTTCCCGTTTTTTCTTTCTTTTTTTTTAGCTTTCCTTCTGTTATGTCCACTTTGTGATGGTTTAAATATTTTGAACTCTGAGAGGGAAGTTTTCTTTCTTTCTTTCAAGAGATTTTCAGCTTTTAGTGTTTAAAACTTTCCTATAATCCATCATTTTCCGTATAATCAACTCAATTGCTTCACCCAAGAAATAATTGTTACACCAATACATACATCCCAAGAAAAACTAACAATTCAATTAGAAATTCTTAGAAATAAATATATGCACAAGAAGAAACTGAATTTCCTTTGCCCCCATGAATATCCAACAATGATAATTAATAAGAGAGAATATTTGGTAGTAGCTCTCTATAATCTCACTTGTGGCAAATCAATATGGAGCTCAAAGGAGTCATTTGATAACAGCTGAAGTGGCTGAACTGAAAAGCTTAATTCTTTGTCTTTTAGTAAATACGTTTTTAATGAGGTTGGGGATTCCTTTTTCGTTAGTGAAATTGGGTAGATTATTATATCTTTGAATATTTTATTATTTACTTATTTTACTGATAGAACATTAAGTCTTATTTAGTTCAGCAACTTCAGCCACTGTCAAATTGGCTCTCCCCACCCTTTATTCCCACCAAACAATTTGTCATGTTATGCAAAATATGCCTAATTTTACAGGTAAATTTTATATCAACAATTAAAACCTTGAACCTTTAATATGTGTGAGACATATTAGGCATATGGGTGATATGGTCTGTGGGATTCAATATATAGCCAATCCACTCATGTTGAATTTGGTTGTAAGGCAATTCTCACGGTGAAGAGGCACAAGTTTAAACCATGGTTTTTAAATCATCATTGACCAGGATGATATCAGACCGTTTAACGGGAAACTATCCAGACAACTAGTTTCATTTCACTTTATCTAGTCCTTTGTCAAAATTGTTGATTTGGTCAATGATTTATTGACCTTTCATTAAGTCGGGTGATTGAACCATTAACCCATTCCAAATGGATTTTTAAAACATTAGTTCTAATCATATAATGCTAGACTCTTCATGTTGTGCCAGGGGGCCCTATATACATCCTATCATTAACCTCACCAAACCTCAAATGGGTCTGAAGTACAACACGTGGACCCTGTGAGGATCAACACATCAAATGAATAGTAGGTCCCCCATACGATGAACGGTCTACTTCGGCTCACAAAGGTTGCTCCATGTGGCAGAAAAAGATGGGTTCAATAGCAAGGTGCCAACCAGCTGGGTTACAAGGATTTTGTTTGGACTCGAATTGAATCAAGATTTAAAATTTTGATAGGATTTGTTTGATACGGGGCATATCGTATTGTATATTTAATAAATAGATACTGGATACACGTGAAAATCAAGCGTTTTATCTTTTTTATGTGTATTGGACTTGTACCGGGGATGTATCAATAGCGTATTGAATAATAACTTCAATACAAAATACTTGACATCTTGAAAATCATCAGTACCAAACAGAATAAAAAATCAGCTTACATGGCAGATAATTTTAGAGAGTATCAGTTACTTAGGTGTCACAGTAAGTAACGATTTCGAAGAGTATCAATTACTTGGGTCTCCCTCCCACCTTTCTCTTTACCTGAATAACCTGCATCAGACAGCAACATTGAAAGTTGAAACCTATTAATTTTACGTAAGAAAACACTTGTAGATGAAAAGAAGATGTCTCAATTCTAGAGTCTGAAATCAATTTGTTGCTTTCGGAAGCCATTTTCATGGGTCGAAAAGAAAACTAAAGAAGAAAAGCTTTGCAATGGGCATAGGCTGCATCATTAAATCTGTTACTGTGAAGCAGAAAGAAATAGAGATCTCTCCACCACTAATATAACTGTTCCTGATGGTCTCTCTAAAGTTAACAACACAGGTTCTGAACACGTGGAAGACGAGGCTACAATTGTCAGTCACCGACCCTCAAGGCTAAAGCCACTAGCTTTATAGGTTGAGGTCCTGTTTTATTCTGGTATATATGTTCGGCAGCAATTCTAAGCCACATGCACGCTTGATGCTTTCATCCATGGAACGATGGATGGAAACATCTGGTCATGTGTCACGTGAATCTCACGCGGGTTATGGTCTCTGGCTACGTAGAGAGATTTTTATGTGTTGATCAACAACGCAGACCTTGCTTATTTCACTTTGCAAAGCTTTCGTCTTTCACTTGCAATTGATTATAGCTGTTGAAAGCTATGAGGAAAGGATTTAGCTTTAGTTTTTCCAACTGAGAGAGATAGAGTGAGTCATGGTGGAGGAAGGTGCTAATTCAGAAAAGTCTTTTTGAATAGTCGCAGTTTCAAAAAGTATGAGTAAAGTGGGTTTTATTACGCCACATATGTGCATGGTAGCAAGCCTCCAAACTCTCATCTTATATCTAAAGAGTGTAAATTAGTTTCTATTAAAAAATCTAAAATAAGTTTTGTAATTTTCCAATGTGAGACAAGTTAAAAACTGGTTTTAGTAAAATTGAATTTGGAAGGATTACAAATGTAAATATGTAAAGTGCAAAACCTTATATTTTGTATTATTTTGTATGTATTTACACTGTACATATTTGCATTTGTACTTTTTTCAAACTAAGCCTAAGAGAAAAACTATTTTTTAAAACATGTATGGTGTCTTTTTTATTTTTTTCATGTAATTGACCAATCAAACCCCATTGGTTTTAATCTCTAATGAGATTAAAATCCAACATAACGTAGTGGGCCAAATGGAACTGTGGAGAGCAGAAAGACACATTGACTATGAAACTTCCCTATCTAAACTAATCCTAATTAAAGCTAATCAATTCTTTTTCTTTTGGTAACATAAATAATAATATTCCTGATCAGTACCTTATACTTTGGCTTGAATGACAATTTGGTTATTGAATTTTAAAATGCGATAATCCAGTACTCAAACTTTCAAAACACAAGAATCTAGTACCTAATGTTAACGGACTGTCAGTTATATATATCGTGTGACCTCATATGCGATTTAAGACTTTTAAAAATATCAAGATTATCCTTAGAAATCAAACACACTGTTCATCATCTTTTTTCTCAAAAAGATAAAATAAAGCAAAAATTCTCTGTCACAAACACTAAAACCCTTTTTGCATTAGAATGATCAACAGTCCTCCAAACTTCTCTGCCAACTGAGAATGTCATCGATGAAGATGGCAGCAGTAATGGAAAAAGGGATGCCACACCCAATCACACAGTTAGTTTACAGGAGCGAATGAAGCGTGTTAAGTAACACGAAACAAAAGGTGCCTTATTGGTGCGCCCATCGCCCAGGGCAACGAACAAACGAAGAGTGGTCGACTCGCGTCAGAATCTTGGAAAACAAACATGTCCACCTTTTCTGTTTCGTTCAGTCGGGACAACAAGGATTCATGACCGGTCTCTTCCACTCACCCATTCATGACGATGGCTACATAGGCAATGACCCACGTCTCCCTATTCATCGTTTTGATGCCTTTGCCAATTTTGCTGACAACAAGACCCTTAGGCAGTGTTAGGAATACCACTTAAAGGGCTAATTAACTATAATACTAGATTATCGAAAGTTTAAATATTAGATTACCACATTTTAAAATTCGAAGGCCAAATTATTACTAATCGAGTAATTGATAATTTTTCTTAAAATAAAAAGAATAAATTAAAATTAAGAAAGCGTCGACAGCAGGGTTTGAACCTGCGCGGGCGGAGCCCAACAGATTTCAAGTCTGTCTCCTTAACCACTCGGACATATCGACACCGATCGATTCTATCCTGCCCTGTTTCATAATCAAGGTCATCTCTCTGTAATGATGAGGGTTTTGCTCCGATGAACAGGCATTTATGTATCGTATTTACAAAATTCAAATATTGAATTATCGCATATTAAAATTTGGAGATTAAATTATCACTGATCGGTAATTTTTTCTAAAATAAAAGAATAAATTAAAATTAATTAAAGCGTCGACAGCAGGGTTCGAACCTGCGCGGGCGGAGCCCAACAGATTTCTAGTCTGTCTCCTTAACCACTCGGACATATCGACGGCAACTGATTTTAGTCTGACCGAACGCAGTATCAAGATCTCTCTGTAAATTATTTTATGCTACTATGGTTAAAGTATCAACACATTCAATATAAAACTTTGGTATATCGAGAGTTTACATTGATTGTTGCTCATTTTTTTTTTATAGTTCAATAGAAAAAAAGTGGTTAATTGAAACTTAATATATTCAAATTCTTATGAAATAGAATTTCAATGACCTTAAAATACCAAATATCATGGAACATATCATGTAAATGGTTGAATCTTGATATTGTGTTTGATTTGAAGAAAAAGATAGGGAAAGGAAGGAAAAACAAAGAAACTTATACAAGGTTTGTAAAGGTTTTTTTATCTTTTCCTTCAAACCAAACATAGCTTAAGTCTCTTTTCATTTTTCAAGAACCTATTTTCTCAGATAAATATACTTATTTATGTTTTATTTTTTATTTAATTTATACTGATAAATGTTTTTTGAGCAAACATTTTTTTGTTATCTTTTCATTTTTTTTTTCATTTGTCTTCCACGTAGGAAATTCAATTTACCCAAATCTAAAAAGGGTATTACTTACTCAGATAAATGATACTTGGAAAATCAATTTTGCTATCTCACACGTTTCTGAAATGAGAATATGAATAAATTGACCAAACTTCTCCCCTTCAAAATCCCCAAAACGAACGAGCTTAAATGTTATAACGCAACGGATCAGATTTAATTAATCAAAATCTGACCCAAAACCCAAGTAAAGATAACTATTTATCGGGTTTGTATTGATACTTTAAAGCTTGCTCTGACCTTAATCCAATAGTCAGGTCAATGCAGGATTACCACTTAACCCGATTCACTATATCCTTAGTCATATAAACCTCTTTATTGAGGGATTTCTGCCTGTAGCATTAATTTCTTGGTTTGAAGGCTTTTTTTAGTAATTTGGTTTCAAGGTTTATTTAAGATATAAAACACAAAACTTACAAAACCACATTTTTATTATTAATTTTGTAAACACATTACTTTACCATTTAATTTGACTTATGATATACCTAGTTATATAAAACTCTTCATCGAGGGTAATTCTGCCTGTAGCACAATTTCTTGGTTTGGAGGCTTTTTTTGTGGGTGTTTGGCATTAGTGTTGAGAATATTGTATTGTTTTATGAGAAAAATGGTAAGAAAATGTTGTTTGTTTTTTGTTTGGAATTGGTGCTGCCACATATACTATTTCTTGAAAAGATAGGATTGTTTTTGTTTGGTACCAATGTTAGTAATAATATTTTCAATAAGTCTATAATATCCAATGTCTAAGATGATGCCTCATTGATATCACATCATTGCATTATTAGTAGCAAGCCAAAAACTCATTGTCATAGGTGATGTTTGGCATTGATGCCGTTGCTCCAAAAAGTGGTGACACATCAGTGCCACATTAGGAAAATCGCAGTTCCAGAAAATGGCGACATGTTTGGAACATTTTCCATAAAAAATGTTGCCCCAAATCACACCTTAGAAATCAGGAAGGTGTGGTCTAGGAAAATGCCGAATTCAACGTTTTCTCATTATGGAGCTCGTTGTTGCCAATGATAACATGATGTGGCATCTAGCGTGTATTATATTTGAATTGATATGGAATGCACCATGTTGTTAAATGCTTCTCATTATAGACATATTGTAAAATGCACCATATTTCATTCAATTTTCTGATTTTCATACTTTGTTTTATATTTTTCCATTTATCTAGAATTTGTCTACATTAATTTATGAATTTTCTATTTTTCTATATAATTTTCAATTTTTTTGACATTTTCCTCATGATTTCTTGAATTTCTTTTTTTTTTATAGTCTATTCAAAAATTGGGACCATAGGATGAAATGAGCATTTTTTTCCACCGTTGGATGGATGTAAGATAATATATACATAGTGGAAGCACTGGATAATGGGTACCAGTGCTGAAAACAAATATAGAGCACTGGTACCAAATAGAATGTGTTGCTATTGTCCCAGGAAACGTCCTACCTAGCAGCACCATTTCCAAAAAAAAAAAAATCATTTTTTGAGACAATATTTTCAACCCACACATATACAACATCAATGTCAAACACATACTCAGAAAACATTGAATTTGGCATTGCTCCAAACCACATTTTTCCGATTTTCAAAGTATGATATAGAGAAATATTTTTTCTAAAAAAACAATACCAAACAAGAGGGCGTTATTTGAAGGGACTTGATATTCTTTGAACTGAGGTGAATGAGCATCTTTCTCTGATATGGCGCTTACGTGATACCGTTTTCTTAAAAAATGGCATTGATGCCAAACACCCGCATACTAATTCGGTTTGAAGGTTTAATTAACATATAAAATATAAAATTTATAAAACCAAAATTTTATTAATTTTGTAATTACATTACTTTACCATTTAATTTGACTTATTGATTTCTTTTATCTTAAAGATGATCTTAAAAAGTTGTTACAGTTGGAGACGGCAAAGGCATTTTCAATTGGAGCATGTGGGCCCCATCAAACCCTAACAGGGTGCCACATGGAATCGGGTAATGCATACGTGGCAAGAAAAGAGTACTAAAGCTGTCTATTTAAAAAAGCAACCAAATGATGGCTTGTGCTTCAGCTTTTTAACCCTCAAAGCAATTTTTTAAGAAAAAGCATTAAAGAAACAATAACGTGGCATAGATTCGCCCTCGAGCTAACTTTTTCTTATAATCACTAGGGTTACAAACGGATCGGGTTTAATATCATTTGAATTGGAATCCATTTCGGTATCGTTGTGTTGCACAGAAATCTTATATATGTCTGAAAAATAAAATTTCTTGAAAGAAAGTACTTTAAAAATTTGTGTTTTTATGTTTTATTTGACATTGAAGAGCGAAGAATGTTATTTTAATTAAAATTGATCTATATTCTAAATAAGAATGTAATTATTAAGGCTTGGTTTGGAAGGAATATAAGTGTAAAATCTTATATTTTGTATTATTTTATATCTATTTATAAAATCTTGCAAATATAAATATGTACCGTGCAAATTATAAATACATACTAAATAATACAAAATATATACTAATATCTGTTTGAAAGGAGGTGCGCAGAAGGTGATTAATATCCTGTCGGACGCTCATTTGGAAGTCCCATGGAGGTCACATTCCTCAATTGTTGATTGCAGGACCCTTCTGTAATATTTTGTTCAGTGCTTTTCTTTTTGTATTTAGGGGTGTCAATATTATTCGAAAATTTAATTTTAAATTTGAGATTTGATATAATCTCGAATAATTTGAATATTATAACGGTCAAAGTTGGATATTCTATTCATATTGTTTAAGTAATAGAATCGAATTTATATATGACCTGATTTGATTTGATAAATATCCAAATTCAACTAATTACTTAATTCTTATATATAATATATATAATATATAAATTTTTTATATAATAAATTACTTATTTTATATATTTAATTGAATTCAAATTCAAATATATTGAATATCTAATCGAATTCAGATATCGAATTTTCTAATACCTTATCCAATTCGAATTCGATCCATTTATACTTGTATTTGTATCTTGTACAAGCAATAAGATTGCCCATTCTCTAGCTAAAACTGGTTGTAATGTGATATGTACATACCACAACGTAGTCTCTTCCTCCAAGAATCCTAATTTTCTCAGGCATGTAATTATGGTGATTTGATGCAATGAATCAGCTTAATAACTCTTTTCAAAAAAGAAAATGCCTACATTAATTTTAAAAGAATGTTATCTCCAAATGTGGCTTTGAATTATTATTTGATCATATTTGAAAAGTTTGGAGACATGGGTAGGTGGGAAGCACACCCTGATCTCTTTTGACTGTACATTGCAAAATCAAGAGACAAAATGCACTCATAGTTATCCAAACGTTAGGAAAAGCTAGTAAGTTAATAGACGTGGGATATCCAATAATTTCAACTTTTGTTATAAATTAAAAGTTGCCAAAAAGGTGTGTTTAATTAATTAATATATAACTATATATCTGAGGGGATTGATCAATTCAAATGGATGCATGCAATAGTCCCATTTTTCAGAATCAATGAGCAAAGGTATTGTCCCTGCCATGATTTTTGGATCATCTTTCTGGAAATTAATGTAATCAAATCATCGTTCTCCTCTCTCCTTTTGCTATATCTCTTTATAAATTTTATTTATTTAGTTTTGCTTTGATGGGAGAGAAGCAAACAACTAGGTGCATAAGTATTTTATCTATGGATTTAAGGACTTGAGGCAACCCTAGCCGGTTTGAGATGGTTTATAGCTCAAACAAGGCAGAAGAAAAGAGGACATATATACAAAAGGGTTTGACTATGATACCGGAAAGATATGATACGGGAACAATTTACAATCAATCAATTGGTATCATAAAAATAGAAACCAATCAGTTGGGTTTTCATCAAAATTCACAGGGGTTGTGAGCCACTCAAGATTTCCTGCTCATTTCTTCTACCCACTCTCTATTCCCCGTGAATTAAAGTCATACATCTCTATTTTGAATTGAGAGATATATGACTACAATTCACGATAGGTAGAGAGTGGATAAAAAATCTGGGCTCATTGTGAGCTTGTGGCCATGCCACAAAGATCTATATGTGGCATGGCCAGCAGCCCTCACCCACAACCACAACTTTTCCTTTGTACTTTGTCTCACAAGGAACCAAATGCAGCCTAAGGTAAGGCCTAGGTGGTGTTTTGCAAAGGTCCAACAGAAGGTTATATCGTTCCGGAAACAAGCAAACAACTATTTTGTACTCCCTACAGCAAGACAAGAATTTCATGTCAACAATTCCTGACTTGTGGTTGGATGCCTATATATTCAGTGTGTTCGTACTTCGTACCCTTTTTCTTCAAGAAATTCCATTTCCTTATATTGTCTTGTACAACTTCTTAATTCTCAAGATTGTGTTCATTAAAAACTTCTCCTCAGACTTCTTTTTCTTTCTTATTTCCTATCAAACCAATTAAATAAGCCTAAGGACACCATTTCTTTCATTAAAAACTTAGGAATGACCCCCTATTAATTACGGGGCTATTAGTCTAAACCATGGTTTTAAAAATGACTCGGAGACTGAATTGGTCAGGGGTCTGGTTATCGGGTTGAATAGTGGTCGGTCCATTCTAACAAAAAAAATTAAAAAATAAAAGAATGGTCAAAATCGTTTAAACGGTTAACCATTCGATTCAACGGTTTACTGACTAAAATCAATGATTTTGGGAAAATTTCCGGTTTTGGGGAAAACCGAAACCGATCACCTGACCGGTTCCCAGTTTTTTCGGTCCAATTTTAAAAACAATGATCGAAACTATTCCAAGTTTTTTAAATTGAAACTGATAATTCCAAATCCACAGCTAGCAAATGACCCCTACTCACCACGTACTAAGTAAGGGAAAGTAGGCTTCAACAAAAAAGTATAGAAAAATTTGCCATTATGTACGTATGATATTTTACTAATTGTAGTGAATATCAATTGTTGGCTATTAATATAAATTATTAATAGTGAATGGCCCCGTATAAGTATAGGGAAATTGACAGTATATGCAATTTTTTTATTTTATTTGATGATTGTATCACTTTGAGAATTATATCTAATAGAGAATGACCCCTCGTACTAAGTATGGGGCTAGTATTGTGATATTTTTTTATTTATTTATGTATTCTAACAAATTTTGTTTGACACCCATTTTCTATGTTCTAAATTTAGATGAATATATTATTTTATATTTTATGTATAGATTTGTTATATTTAATTTAAGAAATTAAATAAAATTTTATTTCTAAGTAACACCATACTTTATTATCCTACATAATTTGAAATGGTATGGGGAAATTGGCTCTTAAGTAGGGGTGTTCACGGGTCGGGTTGGGTCGGTTTATTGGGGTTTTCCCAACCAACCCGACCTGGTCGGGTTATTTGAGGTGGAAGCCGAAACCGACCCACTGATAGGCCAAACCGACCTGGTCGGTTTGAGTCGGGTTGGGTCGGTTTCGGTTTTGTTCCTGTACGAAAGGACACTTAATTGAATTCTAATTGTAATTGCCTAATGGGTTGCCTATTTGGTGTAAAAGACTATAGAAAGTTAGAAACTAGGATTGATTGTCTATTCTAATTGTAATTGCCTAATGGGCCTTATAGTTCTAGTAGAAGACTAGTTATAATTAAGTAGGAAACTACTCAAACTATGAACTACCGAACTAGTAGAAGATTAGTTCGGGTCGGGTCGGGTCGGGTTGGTTTTGGTTTTCACACAAGAAAACCGAAACCAACTTGATATATCGGTTTATATATTTGCCCAACCCGAAACTGACCGGTACTGATGAAAACCCAGCCGACTCAGGTTGAGTCGGTCCGGGTTGGTCGATTTGGTCGGATTGGTCATATGAACAGCCCTACTCTTAAGTATGATTTTTTTTTTCAACATTCAATCTTATTTGAAAGCAAAGTTATTTGACAATTTAGTTTGTAAATGTCACTATTCACATGGAAAATTTCTGAAAAATATTATTTATATGTAAACATATTTATTGCACAAAATTTGCAAGGATTTGACAAATTGTCCCAGTTTTAATAAATTGTACCATACTACATATAGGGAAATTTTCTCCAGCCAACACATACAGAAATTCTGGATATATAAATAGCCCATGGGTCACCGTTGATACTATGTTTGGTTTGAAGAAAAAGGTAAGAAAAGAAAGAGAAATGTAGGGAAACATACAAGATTTGTAAAACTTTCTCCATCTTTCCCTTCTTTTCCCTACTTTTTCCTTTAAACCAAATACAGCCTAAGAGAGGGTTTTGTACTAATAATCTGTATAAAATTAACACAACATTTAAATGGAGTATTTTATTTCAGTTAGGGAGTTGGGTTAGTAATGTTAGTTATGGGTTCCATGTTATTTTAATTTGAATTTTTTTGATAAATAGCCATGTTTTTTAAAGTAACAATTTCATTGGAAATTAAGTTGGATTAGAAAGATTAGTTATGGACGGCATTATTTCAATTGGAAATTTATTTGATAGGTAGTTTATGTGTAAAAATGTGCAATTTCTTTGGAAAGTGGAATTTTGTATTTCTGCTTTTTTCTAAGAACAGGAAGAACCACTTCTGAGATCTTATTTCTTGAATTAATTGGAAGTCATGTTTTTTTTTTTTAATTTTTTGAAAGCCAAACCTAAAAGCATATTTCATTCAACCAAGAAAATTGAACATTTATAGAGAATTGGCAAAAAAACCAAGTAAGAAGCCCAAATTCAATTTCTTAAAAAGAACAAAATACACAATAATAATGGATAAGCAAGAAATAAAAACACTTTTGTAACCAACAAATGGTGGGTTAAGAATCACCAACAAAAGGACAAATGTAGGGCCCTATTCGCTTTTCGGTAAGTTACTTATCTGGGTAAATGCAATTATTTGGGTATATTTTTCCTGGGAAACACTTACCTGGGTAAGTGCATTTATCCATGTTCTTTTATTTCTCATGTAAATAAGGCAATGTCCATTTTAGCCATAAAAATCCATTATTAAAAGGGGCATTTTTGCCCCATTCAAGTGTTGGCAACTTTCCCCCTACGTGAAAAAATTATTTACCCACCTAGGAGATAGGTATCACTTACCCGGTAAGTGGTACCCAGGAAAATACATTTTACTTGTACTCCACATAAATCTGAAAAAAGAACATGCAAACAAAGAACATTCTTGATCAATGAAAAAAAAGAACATGAAAAAAAGAACATGCAAAAAAAGACACTAATAGACAACGGTGGATCGAATGAATCCACCAACAAGCATCTGATTAAAGTGAGGGCGTCGCTCTCAATTAGAATACAAGAAATACCCACCTCTAAAGCCAGTTTCAACCTCCACCAAAGCCAGAGTTTTAGCGATCAACGGGCTTTCTTTTTGGAAGGGAGTTGCTCTAGCAAAAAGAAGTTCTCCATCATTGTTGCAAAGAATCATACTGCCACCAGAAGAGATGGTACCTACAACACCATCAATGTTGAGTTTCACCGCTCCTGCTGGTGGTTTTGACTACCTAGTTGAGTTGACAATCAAAGGGGAGTGAGGCAAGTTGTGAACACTGGATTCATTGAGTGTATTTTGGATAATCATATTTGCAAAATCTGAGCCCGGTTGATAATTGAAGGTGGGTGGAAAATTGAACCCTTAAAAACCAACTCATTGCGTGTTGTCCAAATGAACCATAAATAGGCTTGCGCTTCTCAGGAAAACATAATTTTCACCATTTTGTTCCTTGTCCAACTCCATCCATCGTTCTATCCAGTTAATGAGATCGCCTATTTCATTGTTTATACGAATATTCAAGCTAGAGCCAAACCAGATACAACGGACTATCTCACAACCAAAAAATAAGTGCTGAACTGTTTCCTCCTGTGCATTGCATATGGGGCATACTTTATCTGATATGCGGTGGAGCTAAAGAGATTAACTTTAGTGGGTAGGAGATTAGAAACTCTTCCAAACAAAGAGTAGGATATTTGGTGGCAGTAGCTTGGTCCTCCAAAATGAATTCCAACTTATGTTTTGAGTCAACAAGTCACTGTTAGAAGACGAAGGGTGTTCATTTAATAAGGATTTCATACCAGATGAGGTGGAGTAATTACCGCTGGGCATAGGGAGGGAAACTAATTTATCATCAAAATGAGCTTTCAGAGAAGGCAACCGAATTGAGAGAATTGATTGGATTGTGTTGTGGTCAAAGAAATGGGCCAATTTGTCGTGATCCCATGTTCCCCTCTCGTGATTGATGAATTCAGCTACTTTGATCTTCGAGAGGTCTTCACTTACTTTGGTCCAATCAGCTTGGATGCCTGGAATCCAGTTATACACAAAAGCATTTACAGCCCATCCTGACCCTATTAACCATCTACTGCCTTGATGTAAGAATTGTTTGCAAGTCATTAAGCTCTTCCAAGTGGTAGAGGCGCTGACTTTTGATTTTGCTAACCAAAAATTTTGATTTTCTAAATATTTGGCCTTGAGAATTTTTACCCAAAGTGCATTGTTTTCCTTTAGGAACCTCCAACATAATTTCGATATTAATGCCTTGTTCCTCATTTCAGTATCATGAAGACCACTTCCACCCTGATCTTTGGGTTTCAACAACCATTTCCACTCCTTTAAGTGAAATTTGTTTTTTCCTTCAGCTGAGCCCCACCAAAAGTCTCTGCAAAGATTATTGATTGATGAACATTAGACCTATTCATGGGTTGGGTAGCCCGATGTGCCGGCCTGGCCCTCGAACGGGCTTGAGCATGTGTTTTAGCTCATAGGCTTGACCTCGGGCCTAAAATCCCGAGCCTGACTATTTTATGAGCCGGGCTCGGGATTTGTTAAAAAAGCCTGGCCTGAGCCTAGTTCGTAAAATTTTCTTTTCATTCTCCTTTTTCACTCTCACTCTCAGAAGCTGCTCTCATTTCTCCCTCTCAACTCTCCGAACCGGCGAACCTAGCTGCACCTGCGAACTCAGTCACCGGCGGCTGACGCCACCAGAAGTAGTCATCTCTCTCTCTTTCTCTCCCCAGCCAACACCGTTTTCATCTTCTTTCTTCTCATTCTCAGTTCTCTCTCTTCTTAGAAATATGTCTTCTATCTTCTCAGTTCTCTCTCTAGTTGGTGCCACTAGAACCCAGGCGCACCGTTTTCATTCTGCGAACCCAGGCACTGGCGGCTGGCACCACCAGATTTAGATCATCTCTCTTTCTCGAGCGGTGAGTTCTCTTTCTCTCTCTCTCTCTCTCTCTCTGGCCGGCACTGTTGTCATCTTCTATCTTCTCACTTTCTCAGTTTCTATTCTCACTCTCAGATTCCCAAGAATCAACGAACTCATCAGGCACCATTCTCTCAATCCTCAAAGGGCACCGGCACTCAGACTCCCAGGTTGGGCTTCGGGCTTTTTATGAGAGCCGGGCTCGGGCCCAAGTTTTAGGTCTGTTGGTTGGGCTGGGCTCGGGCTCGGGCCTGAAAAATTTATGTTAATAAAGAGCAAAAGCCTAGCCCGAACCCAACCCAGCCCATGAACAGGTCTAATGAGCATGTAGCTTTTGGTAATAAGAGAGTTTGCATATGATAGTTTGGAACAACTTCCATGGTTGATTTTATAAGCACCGTACGACCAGCTTGGGAAATAGTTTTACTTTTCCACCCACTCAATTTCTCAATCGTAGTCTTCTGTGGGTATTGTTACTGAAATAGATAGCTGATTTATGGAAGTTTATCATTTGTCTTGACCATCTGCAGAAAAGATCAAGAATCACCTTAAGACGATGTATTTCAGTCCAAGAGGTCTTACTAAACAAGCAAATCATCCACAAAACAAAGATGGTTGATCTTGATGCTCGATCTTCTGAATTTAATTCCATGAAGAGTACGGCGCTCGAAGTTATCACAAAGGAGAGAGGAGAGAGCCTCAATGCACATTATAAATAAATATGGAGACAACGGACATCCTTAACGGAGTCCTCTTGATGGCTTGAATTTTTGCCCCGAAATGCCATTGACCAGCATTGCCAAGCTAGGAGTGGAGATGCAAGCTAAGATAAGAGAGTAGAAACTATCCTGGAAACCCAATGACTACAAAACCTTCAGGTGGAAGGATCATTCAATCCTATCATAGGCCTTAGAGAGATCCACCTTTAGCATGAAGTACCCTGTTTTTCCCTTCTGTTTCTTCATTGTATGGACAACCTCATGTGTTATTATGGTATTATCAGTTATTTTCCTCCTAGGAGTGAAAACACTTTGAAAAGGAGATATGATCCGAGGGAGAATCTTTTTGAGTCTCAGAGTGATGATTTTGGCAATTATTTTATAAGTTACATTGCAGAGTCCAATGGGTCTAAAATCATTTGCTTCCTCAACACTATCTGATTTTGGATTTAACCAGATTGAAGTTTGGTTTACCTTTGCAATTTGAGAAGGATCTCGGAAACACTCTTGGATAAAATGAGTCAACTCCGGGCCAATGAGGTGCCACAAACATTGATAAACTATAGCCTGAATCCCGTCAGGGCCTAGAGCCTTAGTAGCGCCAATGCTAAAAACAACTTCTTTGGTTTCCTCGACCTCTGAAAGGTGACACAACATGTCATTTTCGTGAGGGGTGATTTTTGGGTTGAGGCCATGAAAATCCGAAAGATTTGGAGTGGAAGAGCAAAATAATTGTTTATAGTAATCTGTTAAGATCTGCCTTCAAGTCCAAAGGCAAATTTGTTCCAGCAAATCCTCGAACACTAGAAGAAAAGATGGTGCAGACGATCAAGTATGTGTTTGGATCTATGAGTGTTTTTTCATATAAATACTTTATTTGCAAAGTGCCACTTTAAACATTTATTGGCTTTTTTGCTTGGTTGGGTGTTTCAAGTAATGTCCCATAAACTAATGCGCCAATTAAGCTTCTAATAAATGTTTTTTCATGTATTATTGTTTGGTGGGGTGTTTCAAGCAATGCCCCAGAATGTAACACTACTGTACTATGTGAGAGCACCATCAAATTCATCCAAGGGTTATGATTGCTTATATATATAGTAGGTGGAATTGAGACCCAATGGTCAATTGTGCATTGAAATCACATCTAATGGTTCATAACATTTGATGGGCACATCTATCCTCTAAAATCCAATAAAACTAAGGTTAAGTACTCTGCAACCCAGTGCAGAATTCTGAATGACAGCCCTCCATAGTCTATTAATAGCCCCCTCCCCTTAAATCGCATTCTACCCATGAATTTGGTATCAATTCACGGTCAGGATTCATCCCCCTGTACGGTGGGGCTACAAAATTCTGACCTGAACAGATAATCAGTCATTCTCCCATAAAACTATACTCAATACATACTTGGTCCACCAAAAATTTTCTAACAAAGGGGAAATGGTATATTAAATGTAAAGAGGTGAGGATCTTATTTTATCCCTAATTGGGTTGCCAATTCATTCTCGGTTCAACCCTTTTAAACTTTAGAATGTGAAATGTCTTCCAAAGTCTACGATTTCTATATATAACGGCCTTACAAAAGGTATCTAAGACTTCAAGAATTCTGAGGGAGACTATTCATCGTGAGAAGATGCCATTTCATGAGTGGGTGGAGTTTTGTTTCCTGGTAGTTTCGACTATGGTATCTATTAGAGATTGGCCTATTTTGGTGTTTTGGTGGCTCTGGGTTTGGTTTGTCAATTGCTTTTATGTTTTGGGGGGTATTTATAAGACTGGTTAGATGAGAGTATATGGTAGATTGTAGACTTTGGCACACGAAACTAGTTTTTTTTTTTATCTGCATCCCTTTTCCTTTTATGTTCTATTGTGAATGGCTACGGTTAAGTGTGGATGGTCTTGTGATGGACACTCTTATTGGGGATATTGCTATGGGAAGGGGTGATGAAGACTCATGAGGGTTTTAATGATTATTAGAGAATAAATATAGATTTTATGAGAGATAATGAAGACATGAAGGTTTTAATTTTGCCTTGTTATATTTGTAATGATTTCATTTAAAAATATATATGCATATGTGCGAAAAATGAGAATAAGAAGAATCACATGTGAGTTCTGTGGTGAGAGTACCCCCTCACCTCCCCTCTTTCTTCCCATATTCAATAGGTAAAGAGTCTCAAAAAACCATTCAATCTAAAAGCTTAAGCTGTTAAGTGAGATCCTTGAATAGGTTTTATTCTCTAACATATCCCCTCACACAAAAGCCCATTGGACTTGAAGTGTGGACAGCACAAGCCCATCCATACCTTGTGTTGAAACTTGAAACTTAATTAATTATGATGGGGTGACAAGAATCGAACACTAGACCACTTGGTGAAAGTGGCTCTGATACCATCTCAAAAAACCATTCATCCTAAAAGGAGTTGAGTGATGTCCTTAGATAGGTTTTATTCTCTAATAAGGAATTGAGTATGATATGGATAAGGAAGTTTTCTGATCTCAACCTCTAGGAATTTTAATTAAGAAGTCAAATATCTCATTTCTATTAATACCTATCGTACACTCCTATTTCCAATATGTTTAATTTATTTATCAAGGTGTTGGCTTTTTTTTTTGGTCTTGCAAATTGTTCCTCAACATCATTTAGAAAGTCTTTGGATTTAGAACACTTGGGGATGAAACCTTGAATGTGCTTTGCTATATTAGTATTCATGTGTATTCAACCTAAATGGTTTGCATGCTCCCATGCCACCTCTTAATAGATAACAAAAACATTGCCAAAAACATGATAAAACCTTTGAACCAGTACCAAATCATTTTATAACTTCATGAAATTTTGTAAAACTATACCCCATACCATTAAAGGCTACGGGAAAAAAATTAGGGTTAAAATGTTTTTTTTTTTGTATTTAGTGTTATGCACCATTAATAATTTCTCCTACTGTTAATTGTGGGATTTGATTCTGCATCAATACTGGAACAAACCAGTTAATACACTAACGAGCCAGCCCTCGGTTGATTGGGTCAAAACAGGTTTAGGAAACCCCTAAATAGGTCAGTCAAATTTTGGGTATCATTGAACCAGGATTCAACTAAATTGGCTTGGTTTGACGAGGCAAATCAGCTTGTTGACCTAAATTGGTCAAAGATGCGATCCAAATTAGTTTGATCAAATTCGAGTTGGTTAGTTTGTATATGTTCAGCCGGGTAAGGTAAGACCACGTCAGAGCGGTCCAAGTAACAGTTCAAGAGCCAAAACCCGTCTTGTTAACTTGGTGAACCCATTGAATTTGACAAGGCGATTCCAGATCGCTCAAGTAGCACCTATTGAATCTCCCACAACTATCGTCTTCTCAGGTGACAGTTAGCACATAACCGAATGAAAGGATATGTGTGTCAATTGGATCGGATTTCGTCCAATCCAGTACAAATGTGAGTCTATTACAAATGAATCAGGTCTAATCCGATCCAATGAATGTTTTGGATCATTTTAGACTGGTTAATGTGAGTCAGATATTGGTTCAATCCAACCTAATCTAATATAAATTCATTATAAATGGACTAGGTCCAATCCAATAAATACTTTAGATAATTAAGTCTGAACTGGTCCAATAAATCAATTTGGACGGATTGGATGGACCAACACAGACCACCCATAACTTGGCTTGGTTATGCAGTCTCCCCAACCCGTCTAGTCATCTATCCAGCAACCGGCGGTGCTTCTTTGATTTATTATTATTATTTTATTTTTGTATCGAACCAACCGAAAAATGGGCTCAGATCTGCTATGCACAAATTGTTTTCCCACATCTCTACCCACTAGTAATTATAGTTTTGCATTGGAAATATCTCCCTTATCATTTATAGGGAGATGTTCCGAGCGGTGATATTCCATGGGTATGGATGTGAGAACAATTTGTGAGTAGCAGATTTAGAGTCAATAAAAAATGATTAAAAATACTTTTGCAACCATTTAATATTCATTAAACTTTGTTTGAAGGATATTTAAGCTGCATTTGGCATTCTTTATTTTAAGGACTTATCTCTTTTTTACAATTAAAATCTGTGTTCATAGGGGCATTTAAACTTTAAAAAGGGGATAAGTCCTTAAAATAAGAAATACCAAATGCAGCCTTAAACTAATTAAATCTCAAGGTATGTGATTACTATCAAAGTTGCAAAACTTGTTACATAATCACATTTTCTGCATGTTAGAATCTGGGGTGGCTCTCCTACCAAATGGTAACAATTGAAAATCAATAAAAACCGCATATAACACACTGATGGGCTCACACTTTGCACTGATTTCAAACAAATAAGAAGAGTGCAAAAACGGTTTAAAATGTAAATCATATTTACATTCATGAACCAAAAACAGGATAAATATGCAATGTACATATTTGTGTTTGCATTGCAACCAAACGCAGCCTAACAGTGAATACCTTACTATTTCTCAAGAGTAAACTTTCATTATTATTTTTTGTTAATTGATGGCTCCAATTGGTTGCAAGTTAAGTGAAGGAAAAGGAAATAAATTTCTCAAAATTGGCATTTTACAGCGTCAGGTTGCAAGTAAAATGGCTGTGAAAAACAGACATTTACCAACATTTGTAGGAAAAAGAAATTTCTTCCAATTTTCCTTGAATTATTTTACGAGCAAAGGATGGTTTCTCTCTAGTCATATATTGCAGCATTCATATTTCTCTACCGTTGTTTTCTAGGGATATGATTCATTTTTTATTTTCCTATTGAATATCATCTTCCAAGAAAATAATTCATTTTCCTTCATTTTACATTTTTACTTGCAACAAAACATTCTTGAGGCATTTTCCTTTGCAAGCGCAGCTTAATTCGGTTCTAATTCGGGCCTAAATTATTGGCCTAGTCAGGCCCACTTGGCTTCCTTACGGAGCCCAACTAATTGAATGGCATAGACTGAAAGACCGCAAGAGAAAAAGATAACCAGAAAAGTTTCAACTGTTTCGGAATTCAGACTCGACTGTGTTGTGTTGTACAGACTACAGTCTACAGAGATGTTGGTTTTGGGTTCTTTGCAGTCTCCTTCTCCCTTTGTTCCAACAAGCTCTTCTTCTTCTTCTTTCAACAAGAGCTTTCTTACAAGGAGAAATTCGATAGTGTTTGCTTCCTCTGTTCTGGCTTCGTTTCTCCATTTGCAACCCAACTCCATTTGCCCATTTCATTTAGCAAGAGCCGAAGATGAATTTCAGCAAGAAGAAGGGCGTTCCGTCCAATTATTCCAGGTCTCTCTCTCTCTCTCTCTCTCTCTCTCTCTCTCTCTCATGTCCTTTGACAGAAGTCTACAGTGTCATTGATTATTAATGACTTTTTATTCGTTTAAAATAATACCCATTTCACTTCCTGCAAATTTATCATTATATTACTATGCTAATTATCATTTTGGTCATCTTCAATGTTTTTTTGCTTACTTTCCAAGTGGAAATAGCTACAGTAGGTTTTTGTTTATTTCTAAGCAGCTTAGTATCAGTATCAGAATTTTCATTTGTTCTGTTATTCTTAAAATATATTTATTAGAAATTTACGATTATCTTGTCTGAGATCATTACTGAGTTGATCTTATGGGGAATTCCTTTATTTCAATAAATTTATTAGGAGAAGAGTTGGATTGCTAAATGTTACTCTTGGATGCAAGATGGAAGGTATTGTGAAGATCACCTTGCATGAATCATTCTTCATGTTGCTTCTATTATAAGCACTAACCCTTGTGGGGGAAAGCCATCTACTTTTTGGTATTCCAGTTAACTTTTCTGGCATTGGTGTCTGTTTCACTTGCCTTTTTATTTATTTATTTTTTTCATAATTGTTCTTGCTTCGCCAATCTGGTTTGTACTTGGATTATGTTATAAGGTTTCATCTGGGCAGTTAGTAGGTCTTATTTCGAACTTCTGTTGATAAAGTGCTCTTGGGGTTGTACGTATATTGGTAAAGATTTAGTCTATTAAAGCATTCTGTCATGAGAGGGAAAATGACCAAGAAAATTAGAATTTTAGAAAGAATCATTATTAGCACATTTTGACTTCTGATAACTATGAGCAAGAAGGTTGAACAACATATGAATTTAATCTCTTACATCTTCTCTTCTCCATCTTAATTTTATTGTTCCATTAATTTATAAATAAACTTAGTATCTTTATATTAATAAGAACACATTCTTTTGGATGAATGCAGGAGACTTCACCTTCTGTGGTCTTCATTAAAGATCTTGAAGTAGTTAAAGATCCCAAGAGGTCCAAGGAGATCATGCTTACTGAGGATGAAAATGCAAAAGTTGAAGGGACAGGTTCCGGCTTCATCTGGGATAAGTTCGGACATATTGTAGGCATTCTTGAAATCAAATATTAGAATTTCATCATAGATTATGATGTTTGGCTTGTCTATCGTGTAAAAGAAAAACATTATCTCAGAATTAGGTATGGGGGATGGATCTTTGATCAAAGCTTACAGTTATTTATAGTTGAATAGAAACCATCTGTGATTTTAGATTTTCAACACCTATAAACTTAGGGTTCGAATATGGCCATGACTTAGGGTTCAAATAAACTTAGATTTTATGTCTAGTTATGTTTATTGATTTTATTGATACCTGTGTGTCAGTTAAGACATCCTTATCGCATCCATTCTCAACATCTAGGTCTTATAGTTCAGAGTATCATAGGAAATTTAGTTTTATATATAAGATTTTATGATTTTCTTTGCTACAATGGATATGGGTCCTTGCATTTTCTTTAAACCACTGGAATGCTTTCTAAGATGCTATCACAAAGCTTGTTTCTGTGCCTATCACAGGTCACTAATTATCATGTTGTAGCTAAACTAGTCACAGATAAAAGTGGGCTTCAGCGTTGTAAGGTTTATTTTGAGCATCTCTCTCTTTTCTTTGAGAAGGTTTTAGTTTGTTATATTAGAGTACGACAATATCAATATTCACTTAATATTCTTGATATGTTCTTTCAGATAGGCTTCTGTGAATCCATTGCTATACTCTTGACAGGTTTTTTTAGTAGATGCTAGTGGCAATGGCATTTCCAAAGAAGCCAAGGTAATTGGTTTTGATCCTGCATACGATCTGGCTGTTTTGAAGGTATTGAATTGAACTTTCTGTCCGTTTTCTTTGGACTTGTTTGTAATCTGTTTATAATTGTGGAATATATATGTTCGCCTCAATGATTAATAGATGGTAGTCTGCTCATAGTGTTGACTTTAGGTCTTCCAGAGTTGCATATTTGTGAATTATTCCTGTTCTCCATTCATTTACATATCTTCTTATTTATACAAGTCAATATGTGTTCAAGGGATTGCTTTATGAAAGGTATTTGTTTCCCTATATTTATGCATGTAAACATTAATGTGATAAGGTTGGCATATGCTTTGGCAGACTTATTAAGAAAAAGGCAGAGTTAATAGATGTTAGATGTAGTGTGGAACTCAATTTTCTATTTACTTATTTTGTTACACCAGTTGAATTGGTTACTCTCCTTTGTGTAAAAGTTCTTCCTTATATCTTATTAGTATTATGCTTTATTGGCAATGATAAAAATTAATAAAAATAAAAAAGGCCATGCAAAGTATTGCTATTATTTCAAAATTTATATTTAAAACAGTTTTTTTATGAATGTATATTTATTTTAAAACAGTATTGTGATAAAACAGTATTCTGATAATAGATTTTTTAACTCTTGCAATGTTCATTTATAAAAATGACAATGCCAGTTTTGCTGCAATCCATAATTTGGATTGATTGCAGAAAAGAGTTTGAACAACATTTCTCCATGGTTTCTGGTTGATAATTAGGCAAGACTAGAGAAGAAGGTTCTCTAACTGGTTCTGAGGAAGGCAAGCCTAGTTAATTTAGAGAAAGGCACCACTAGGATGAATAGGGTGGCTTCATTAAGCTTATACAATGGATGCTGCCCAGGCAATCATGTGATGTCACAGGCTTGGGAAACTCTAATTTTTTCTAATACATAGGTGAATCTTTGTATCATGATAAGATTATTCCTTATTTTATAATTTTGCATGTGCAACAAACACCTTATCATGTCTCAGAAACACCCTTTTAACATATATTGTTGCTAACTAATAGGGTCTTTTCTCTTAGAGCTTTGTATTTAAAGCCTTAAACACCAAAGAAAAGGGAGTGTGCATGCGAGGATATAGAATGATGCATAATATATGAACAAGCAGCATGGTTGCAACTGAGCCAGGATTTTGGAAATCTCCCCCAATCCTATCTGATCTGGGATTCTGGGTTGTGCTCCCATCAAGTTTTTCCCCTTTTATTTTTCTTTGACTTTATGATCATGGATCCTGATATATTTATTTGACTTAAACTTCATAATTCTCTTATTTTTAGTTATTTTCTACTTGTTCCATAAACATAATCATTGATGTCTTCAATTGCATTAATTCTTCATGCTTAAATCTATTGTATTATTGCATAATTTTTATCGTTAATTCATAATCGTATAACTTTTGTGCTTGATGCTGATATTTAATTATGTTGAAGAAAATACTTACGAATGATGAAATCTCTCAGAAATAATGGAAAAGACAAGAATTAGGTAGAAGTGAGGTGATTAGAAAAAGTCAAACCTCTCTTACTAATTAATTACAGACAGAGTTTCACCAAACTGAACTAGAAGCCTTGCAATGCAGTCACATGGGAGAAGAAAGCTCTTGAGTGTCACTTCTGTAATAGAAATATTTCATTTAATTCTAAATAATCAACTTCTTTCAATTACAAAAGGCTCTCCCATATTTATAAACTACTTAAGAGATTGAGATGTACAAACACTTCTCTTAGCCTTTCAAAGTGGGCCTTCAGAATTTTTTCAATGTCCAAGCACTCAATGTATTCAATAGGAAATTAGCTAAGGAGGCGATGTCTTTCTATGGAAATATATGTGCAAATAAGTTGTTGAAAAATAGAATGGATTTCATCTGCTAATTCCAATATTGAATGCAGATTGATGTTGAAGGAAGCAAATTAAAGCCTGCCCTTCTTGGTACATCCCATGATCTCCGTGTGGGCCAGAGCTGCTTTGCTATTGGAAATCCTTATGGATATGAGAACACTCTAACAACAGGGGTAGGTTTTCATGAAATGTAATTGCAGTGTCACCATATTGGTAGCTATAGTCATTTTTATTGGCTTGTTGATCATTAATTGTATTTGTTTTTAAATGTTATTGACCTTGAAAAGAAATTGGCTCAGGCTAAGATGGTTTGGGCATATATTGGTCTTCTCAAAAGTCAAACGAATACCTCTCAGGAATGGCTTTGTCATGGATGAGGTTTCAGTCCCTGTGCCCGATCTAGAGAATTGGTGTGATGATCTGGGTTGGCCATGTGAGAATCCCAGTAGCAGCATATCTTTGCTTACTAGATGATTTGACAATATGCAGGTAGTGAGTGGGTTAGGCAGGGAGATTCCCTCTCCAAATGGAGGGGCCATTCGAGGAGTTATACAAACAGATGCTGCTATTAATGCAGGTAAAGACTCCAAATTTCCCCCTGCAATTATTTGATTTCTTACGGTGTTCGGTGCAATTTTGTTGCACAAAACATTTCTTAGATGCTGCATTATTATGGATCTGACATGATAGATAGAAATCTGTAACAGGAAATTCAGGTGGACCATTGATTGATTCGTATGGTCATGTCATTGGAGTAAATACAGCTACTTTCACTCGCAAAGGTAAGCTCTCTATCTCCTTTATTGTGGCTTAGCAACTGCAGACAGATTCTTTTTACTGTTTATTTGATTTTCTTTCTTATTAGGGAAGTTAAAATTAAGCACATCATTACAAATTAGGAAAAAAGAACAGTTACCAAGTGGGTCCTTTTCACTTTGAATGACTGAGAATCCCATGCAGATGATTATATATATTTTAAATCAGTAGTGTTCTACCGGAAAAGGTTAAAAGGAAGAATCAAAAAGAAATGAAAGGAAATTCAATTTGGATTGCTCTCTGCCTGGTTCAATGGACCAGATAAGCATGCATTACCTTGCAAATTATTTGCTCACCAGAATTCCAACTTCAGTTTGAATTCATCTTATTTTCTGTTGTTACACAGGAACGGGAATATCCTCTGGCGTCAACTTTGCAATACCAATTGACACTGTTGTACGGACTGTTCCTTATCTGATTGTGTATGGAACACCTTACACTGACAGATATTGATCTCCATAGGTGACTAACCAGAGGTTCACTCTGGTACATCATATATGATCTCATTACCATGTTTGGAGATGATAACTATAGATGATTGGACAGTAGGCCTCCATGTAGTGGTCTAGACCTTAAGAGTTCTGATTATTATTGTAATAGATGTAACCATATATTCCTATAACAAGAAAAATTTTTATTGTTGCACCCTCTATTTTAGGTTTTGTGCTTCTGAATGATGCTCTCATTTCATCTAGTTATCTCATGGCATTTTCTTTAACTTCTTTCTCATTTCTATGTGGTCGGTGGGGAATGTTCAGTGGAAATTGTTATCTTTAACATCAAAAAAATAATTGATTACCGAGGTCATTTATTTAATGGAAATATGAAACATTACTTAAATTACCCTTTTTCTTGAGGCTTCCCTATATTCCTACAACAGTTTCTTGATCTGGCCAAGTATTGTTGAAAGTGGCATTTGTTGGTCTCTTGACTAGGCAGTTAGCATCCATTCTCTGGGATGTTCCTTGTGTTCTGGAATTTAATGTTGCCAAAATTACTCAGTAGCACACAAGGTGATAGCAACCTTCAATGAGTTGATTGACAGACGCTCTGGATGGTGTTGCATTTGTAAACTTTAGGCCCCATTTGGTTTGCGGGAATAGGGGTCTGGAATCAGAATCGGAATGGGTTATTCTGATTCCAACTATTTGGTTGGGCAGAATTGGAATCACATTCCCATTTCTTGTGTAATAGCCTCCCTCCATTTGAGGGAATCTCCCCCTCCCTTGATAATGAAATCATATTCCTGCTGATTCCAATTCCCATTCCTATTCCTATCTGAACCATTAGATCATTTCGATTTCAATTCTAAAGGATTTTGATCCCGATTCTAATTGTGAACCAAACAGACCCTTAATTCCTTTCTGGAAGCAATCTGTGAACTCATTTCCAGCATTCGATCATGTGAATATCGTCCAATTTGTAAATATGCCACATCTGTGAGTCCTCTTATAGCTCTGCATATGGTTCTGGTCAAACTAGAGATTCAGATTGGACATACAACTGTTTTGGTCGCTGGTCATGGATCAAAACAGTTCAATTCAACTATTTCATTCATTCAACAAAAATCTAAATAAAAGTAAAAAATAGAAAAATTATAAAATGGTTCCAGATTTTCTTTTAAAGCTATTCTAAACAAAATAAACATAAAATGGTAAATCTTAGAGGTTACAACACCTATTAAAACATGATTTTGAGCCAAATTTGACCAAGTCAACATTTCTAAGAACTATGCAATCCAAAATTTGTTTAGACTACCGGTTACTAGTTCTGATTGCCAGACCATCCAGAATCGGAGTCTGATAATACCTGTTTTCATTGATAGAGGTTTCTTTAATCTTCTGTCGTATATTCTCTGCAGGGATCAGGGAGAGCCTCTTCGATAACATATTCTTATATTGGGAAGTCAAGCCGTCAAGGAAACTTATATATCATGTTGGAATTTCATGTAGAAAGTTAGGACTAATATATAGTATTCTCAATTTGATGGGTCATTGTGTAAATGCTAGTTAGTGCTGTCAATGGGTCGGGTCTGGTCAGGGTAGACCCGGTCTCAAAACAACCTAATATGTGTTTATGGCTCCATTGGGAAGAGTGTAAACACCAACACAATGCATATATGCACTTTGGTGTTTGGGAAGTATGGATGTGTGTATTGAAAATGACAAGGAAGACGAATTTCAAGACAGGTTTGCATCCAAAAATGATAGCGAAGTTTGCATCGCATTCAAAGTTGGTCAATGTAAAGAAGGGGGATTCTGGTTTCGGGTTTCATGTTTGCCCTTATCACAACCCAAAATCATTCCAATCTGGCATTCAAAGCCTTGTATTTTGTATTTCTCAACCTGCATTCTACATATTTGTATTTGTATCACTCTTTCCAAATTTAACCTTTGGTTCAATTTGGTTTGGCAGTCTAGAGTGTAAATATGAACACCCCTACACATGGTCTACTTAGGTATTCATTGATTCATGCTTTATAGGATGTACTTAACAATTAAGTTAAGGGTTAAGTACACTGCAACCCAATGCAGAATTCTGAATGATAGCCTCCCATAGTAAAAACTAGTAGCTGGGGGTGTCAATGGACAGGTTTTGGGTTGGATTCCGTCCAAATTAAAATCCATTTGGACGGATTGGATGGATCAATAAGACATATTGAATTTGGACGGACTGGACGGACCAATATGACATATTGGATTGGACCTGATCCGTCCATAATGAATTTATATTGGATTAAGCCAATATCTGGTCCATTGATAGAAGATAAAACATAGGTGTCAATGGACCAAGTTTGAGTTGAAACCAATCTAAATTAACAGGAATTTGAACAGATTGGACAGTCTCTGGACCAATCCAAAATGGTCCAAAATATTCATTGGACTGGATTGGATCTGATCCATTTGTAATGGACTCATATTGGACTGGATCAGATTGGACCAAATCCAGTCCAATTGACACCCTAATAAATTGCATCATCCCCGTGAATTTAGCATCAATTTACGACCACGATTCATCCCCTTGTAAGGTGGGGCTAGAAAAATAGAGGAAGCATAAAAACACAAGACATTAATTAAATACTGAAATGGTTTAATATGGTTTGATGTAATGTAGGTTTTTGATTGATCAAATTACACACAATAAATTAAATCAAAGAAGTGATAATCAACTCAGCAATCTATATAACTTAACAAAATTAATGCAAACAAATATTACATTTGGCAACGAATTGAAATTGATCCCTCAATGAGCTAGCTAGACATTGAGTTGTCTTCTTGACTGAGTAAAAATGCTTAGCGAGTAGGTTGAAAGCATCATGTCAAGCAAGATGGGGAGTTGGCGCAGAGAAAGTATGGCAATTGGGAGAATAGCTAGAGATGCAGGAGGAATCATAGCCCACTTGATTTCGTCTCGGAGCACCATGAGTAGGGTGCTAACAAAAGTAGTCATCATGGCTGCAATAGAGATGAAAAGGAATAGAAGGCCGATGCACAACATCCAGGGTAGGGTGTCTAAGAAATCTACTTCTGTGAAGCGGGACATATAAATGGAGAGGAAGGCAATCATGGAAGCAGAGGAGAAGAGAAGCGATACCATGTTTGATACGACGAAGTAGTAGAAGATTTTGTGTTGGATGAAAATGGTGATGCCGGTGTCGTTTTTAGTTGCACCGGGCAATGACAGAGTTGCTGAAAGCATAACTGAAGCCACTAGCGCGGCCACCACCATACACGCATCCACGGTTCTCTTCATCCATTCCTCTCCGTCTTTGAACAATTCATGGTGCGTTTCATTGAATAACATCTTTGGTGTTTTGTTGTCTCGGTTAACTTCTATGTGGCTGTTGGGTGGGAGAATGCCTTGCACTTTCTGTGATCGATCATGAGAGAGAGAGAGAGAGAGACCGTGACCGGCAGAGTATGACCGACGAAGTAATATATATAAGAAGTAGGAAATAATTAAAAGAAAGAAAACTCAAAACTCACCATGAACCAGATGAGTTCATTCCGCAGCTGAAGAGCTGCACCAGAGATCTGATTAAGTCTATCCTTGGGTGGCAACATTGCTACAAGATGTAATGTGTTGTTTGATTGGTTTTCCTTGTAAGCATAAATTATGCTGAGTGGCACTTGGAGATCAAGGATGAGCTTGAATATTCTATCTTGGCGGTTGAGAATTGCAGCATGAAACAGGGTCATGTGTTGCTCGTTCTTGAGTCGTGCTAGCTGGGGACAATATCTCAGAATCTCAGCAATGAAGTCGACATTCCCCTTCTCCACCGCCAGGAAAAGCGCTTTGGTCATTAATGCTTTCATTTCTCTGTGCTTCTTGCCCTCATTATTAACATCAATCACCATTTCAGTTGCAACTCTTTGACATATTAGTCGTAGTAGATTAAAGGCACTTCCAGGCATCAACCTCAATCGTTTCATTTGCATGGCAGATTTGAGTGGCACTGGGACAAAAGGATTAGCTATATATAGCAAGGTAAACTCATCAAGTTAGTTAATTACAAAGCTTTTCGATCGCTTCAGGAGTTCAGACAGACAGACAGAAAGAGAGAGAAGCAAACTAACCTTGACGATCAGCATTATCTGGATTCTCCACATCTCGTTTGCGAGAAGAAGAGAGTCTTGATTTAATATCTTGAATGCCTTGAAAAGATAAATAAGAAAAACCCTAGTTGTAGATCAATCTTGTGCATGCAATGGAGTATTAGACAAAGGAATTACTGATGATCTCTGTAATTTTAATTATATGCATTAATTTAGCCAACATATATATGGTTCTCATTACTTAATTTCTTTGCATGCAGCATTTAATCTAACCAACCAATCAGTCACAGTATAATTAATTCTTTTGATCGATCCTACAAGCACCTGAGCTACATGGTTTCCCAGTCTAGTGGGGAACAAATGATTATTGATTTAATACCAGAACCAGATCTGACCATCGTCGATCTATGAAGATTTCTACCAACCCCAATACTCAATTATCTCAAACTTAATTACCAATCTTTTGACCACACCACAGCTACCAGCCATCAATATTTCTCAGTTTATTTTTCAGTTCAGTCCACCCCTAGAAATCTAGAGCTCCACTCTAGGGGGTGGACTGAATCCTGACCGTGGATTGATACCAAATCCATGGGCATGATGTTGTTTATAGGGGGGGGCTACTAGTAGACTAAGAGGGAGTCTGAGGGGGATTGTAGTCCAAAAATCCCTTTGGATTAATGGACTGGTATCCAATTTAATGTCTTATACCCTTATTGGATGACCATCCAACCTGTTCAAATTTGTTTTAATTCCATCAGATAGTGTGCAACTCAAACAATTGGTCCATTAATGACACCCCTAATCTTATATTTCTGTCAATGTTGGATATTTCTTCAACTAGACCTAGTCCAATATAAATCTATTACCATGGACCAGGTCCAATCCAATTCAATAAATAAGTCTGGACGGATCCAATTTAATATATTTTAATTTATTTTATTTTATTGGACTGTCCAATGTAACCTATTTTTTGATTCAGAGGGGTCCAACTCAAACCCAGTCCATTGACACCCTTAGCTAGGTGGAGAAATAGAGATGAATTAAAGAGAGACTGACTATGTCACAAGTAGGAAGTAGGAAGCTAGATGCTTACCTGTGGAGATAGGCGTTATAATGGCTTTCCACCAGTTTTTATTTTCATCAGAAGTACATTCAATTAGTGCAGTTATGGCCGTTTCCCCATATGCATCCTCCACCAAGAGCAAATCCGGGAAGGACTTGAGTAGATCCAAAGCCAGATCTGCTAGTATGAATATGGAAACAATTAATATGTGAAAATAAAGAAAGAATGGATGAATGAAAGAAATTAAAGGCTCCAATCAGATCCAGTCCAATGTGAGTTCATTTACAAATGGACCAGGTCCAATATTGCAAATGAATATTTTAATTAAGACCATTTTGGACTGGTCCAATTCAGTGTCTATTGGACTATTCAATCTATTCAAATTTGTTTTAATTTAGATTAATTCTAACCCGAACCTGATCCATTGACACCTATGTTCTTAATTATCTTCTATCAATAGACTAGATCTTGGCTCAATCAAACCCAGTTCCATATAATTACATTCATTGCAGATGGACCATATCCTATCCAATCCAATAAATGCTTTTCTGGACTACTGGTCCAATATAATTCAATGTCTTGTTGGTTCGTCCAATGACACCCCAATTCATATCTAATTGATTATATATAATTTTCTTACCAAAGAAGCGGCCATGAATAAAATTACAAAGAATATTAGCCCAAAACTTTTTGCGATCTGTGGTTTCATGATATTTAGCAGAAGTCTTTTCCTCTTCAAGATCGGCATGGTAAAGATATTTGACAACTTCCTTTTGGCGGTTCCTGATGGCGAGGTGGAGGGATGTGGAATGATGAGCTTGCATCAGCAGCAGGCGCCTCTCCTTCTCTACCAAGGCCTTTACAACCTTCAAGTGCCCACTGGAGGCTGCCAGGTGAAGTGCTGTTCTCAAATCTCCATTCCTTGTCATTATCTCTTCACTGCTCATCCTGCCTAGTAGCAGCTTTACAATTTTCAGTTTCCCTGCTCTCGCTGCGACGTGAAGAGGAAAATCGTAGCATACTGTAATTCTGCATGCAACCACCCCTTCATTTTCCTTGAGGAAACTCTCAACTTTTTTATGTTTACCGCCTACAATGTTATTGTAGAATTCTTGACACCATGTGTACGTAGTCATTTTCTGCAACTCTGGTATGGCTGTGGCAATAGAAATCACCTCATCAATTATGTAAGTTTTCTATACATACATACATACAACATTTTCATTTGCGTTTCTGGAATCGCACATCAACAAATAAAACAAAAGGCGGCTTAAGCCTTTTTAAATCTCTCCATTTGTGCCTCACCACTCAAGGTGCAGACTTGAGCCTTTTAAAACAATGTCTGGGCCGGGTAAACTAGGTGGCAGATCCAAGCGGTCCATAACTCTTCCCCATGGATGCTTGGTTGAGAACAGGCAAGAGATTTATTGAGACCACATCTGGTAATGAGCACACTGAATAATTAAGTACATTATCAGAATGTTAAAACCTATTAGATAATGCATTGATTGAATATGATAATTACATAATGTTTATAGATTAAAATAGATCAAACCTATTCAAACTCAAATTCAAGCTCTTAGACTCTATCTAAGGATCTATATAATCTATCTCAATCCATCTCAAACTCTATCATAACATAACTAACTCAACCCATATCCTTAATAAAACCTGTCCCTGAAAAACTTCCCAGCCTACTTTATACACATTAATTTATGGAACATGTGTCACCAAAATGATATTAGGAGCCTATTCAGTGTGTATATCAAGGAGGTGTTTGGTTTTATTGGGTTTTTCCCATTGTAATTTTTCAAAAAATGGTATTGTATTTCTTGTGATTTTTGAGAAAACGTTTTGTGCATGGTGTTGTTTGGGTTCCATTGTAGTTTTGACATAGGAGGCCATGCCAACCACCACATCAGAAAACACCTTAATTTGAGAGAAAAAAAATGTTAAAAATAACAATTTTTTAGATGGGTCATTTTTGGAGAAAACTACATAATCTTTTTTTTTCCCATTTGTTTAGAAAACGACTAACCAAACAGAATATGCCTATGCATTTTTTTGTTATTTTCTCAAAATCTAGTGTGGCTCCAATGTGGCGTCGTTTTTTTTCAAAAAATGGAAATGGAGCCAAAAACCATCCAAGAATTAGGTGGTGTTTTGGTTTCATGGTCAGTTTTTAAGAAAACAGCACCATGCACATAGAAATCACATAAGATATTCTAAGAAAACGAAAAAAAAAAGATGCATCAGTATATACTGTTTTGTTGGTTGTTTTCTCAAATAAAGTCAAAAAAAAAAACGCTTCACTGTTTTTAAATCAGACAATGAACTTGTGCTACTATAAAGGAGGGACTGTTCCTTTTCACAATGTATACACATGGATTGACTATTTGGGGGTTACCTGCACATGACACGTGACCCATTCAAGTATAAGCGGTGTTTTCAAATTTAAGGGAGAAAATTAGGATATTCGTTTATTAAGAACATCTTTCTATAAATAACAAATACAAGTATGAGAGATATTCCTTATGGGAGAATGGATTGTGGGGCGCATTCTGTGTGAGGAGCCCATCAGGATTTATGTACCCCAAAGCTTAAAACAATACAGGCTGTTTTTTTCCAAGCAACCAAAGTTTTTTTTTATGAGACGTAGCCTTGTTATATATCCATCATGAAAGAGTATTTCTTGTTTAATTTATCTGTCCATAGGGTTGTCAATGGACCGGTTTTTTGTTGAACTCTGTTCAAATCAAAGTCCATTTGAATGGATTGGATGAACCAACAAGACATATTGAATTTGGACGGACCAATATGACATATTGGGTTAGACCTGGTCCATCCATAATGAATTTATATTGGATCGAGCCAATATCTGATCCATTGATAGAAGATAAGAACATAGGTGTGAATGGACTAGGTTTAAGTTGAAACCAATCTGAATCAACATGAATTTAAACAGATTGGACAATCTCTGGACCGGTCCATAATGATCCAAAATATTCATTGGACTGGACCAAATTGGACCAAATCCAGTCCAATTGTCACCCCTATCTATCCATCGTAAATTTAAAAAAAAAAGAAAAAAAAAAGAGCACATTTTTCTTTCATAAAAGTAGGAGAAGTTCTTTTTGATCCATATACCTTCCTCAGGGTGGTGAAAGATAACATCCAATTGACGCCAGACAATTTTGGCTGGGTACAAATCTTTAATAAAAGACTGGATCATTCCATTGCAGTGTTGATAGATTATAGAGATAGCTTCATCGTTTTTCTTTTTCATCGTGGATTCATTCAGAGCCATTAAATCACCTTCTGAAACTTGTTGATTCATAGATACCTCCATCCCTTGTTCCTCCAAGTATTTTATCATCGCGGTTTTCCAACTTAAATAGTTTGTATTTCTTGCTTCACCTAGAACATCAAGATGTGCACCTGAAATAATGAAAAAACAAATATTTAGTCAGCTCAAGTAGTAGAAGATTATGCTGTTTGATGTGATTTGCTTCTACCAGGTATTGACCACTCCCTACCAAGGTTTTTAAAATCCGACCGGACAGGGGACCATTCTTGGACCGGTTCTTGGGTCAAAGGTCTGATCGTCTAGTCTGAATAGACCACCCATTCTGATAAAAAATTAAAAAATTATAAAAATAAAAAAGGCCAAAAATCATTGTCAGGGTTGATGATTTGGTGGTTCGATCGTTCAAATCAATGTTTCGCTAATCAAATCAACATTTTTTTGGCCAAAAAACAGTTTTGGGGTGAAACGAAACCATTCAAGTGACTGATTCCTCGTTTTTCCAGTCTGACCATCCGATATAATCCGGTTTTGAAAACACTTCTCCCTACTACACTAGTATGGGCAATTAGACCATTATTTTATTTGAGATTCACTGCTTAAGTGATAAATTTGATTTAGGTCATTTAATTGAAAAAAAAAATAGATCAGATTTAATTTGTAATTGATGACTTATTTCATATGTAAAAATCCACACCACAAAAATCTTTATCACTTTATGGCGGGTTTAAATTTTCTGCACTTCGAGACAATTTGAACATCCATCTGTCGTCCAAAGATTGTAAGCTTATATTCATGAGTTGTTGATTATCTTGTATATGAATCTGTTGTATCTTTATCCTTTTACGTTACACTCACATGTAATTCACCAACTGCTTTTAAAATTACAACTTCATATTGGATCTCCTATTACTTTGAGGGACCTATTCATACTTTTGACGACAAATTCATATTGCTCGATGTTATAGTATTGTGCCTTAATTTTTTGTTGCGATCCGCTCTATAAATTTGGTTGTAATTAAGTTGAAAAAAAAGTATCAAGGCAAAATTTTGTAGTGATTTGGAGTGGAAGCATAGGACAAAGTTACATATTCAACATATGGGTTTGACCCAAATACGAAAAGTTATGTATTTTAGAGGTTTTCTCTCTTATATATTAATCCTTCAGCTTGTGAGAGAAATCAAGCGACTTTAGGTTTTCTCTCTACATTCTGAAGATGTAAAATCTTCTAGCAAAGACTTATTCAAGGGACGGGTTAGGTTCCGGTCAGGCTTTGTTTATGTATCAATAGAATACATTTAGTCTTGAGCCTGATCCCAGCCTGACCATAGGTTTAGGTCTTGAGCCCTCCCCCAGCCCTCATATAACGCCTGAAGCTCGGGCCCAAGCCCAAGCCTGGCCAGAAATTTGAAAACAGAAATTTTTTCTTTTTTTATTCAATAAAAATTGTTTTATTTATATTATAAAGGGAAAACTCCCAATTAGTACCTTGTACTTTGGTTTTAGTGCCACTTTGGTCATTGAACTTTAAAACACGATAATTCAGTACCCAAACTTTCAAAACATGCCAATCCAGTACTTCTTGTTAACCAGCTTTTAAGTGGCATTTGAAAAGACACAAATGCCTTTCGAATGTCATCTAATTTTTTTTATCAACCATCCAAACATTGATAAAAAATGAACAGTCACAAATCCTTACCTCTTCTATTCAAGAAAGTTGGGGTCACTAGAATGCCCACTGGGACGTGACCCCAACTTTCTTGAATAGAAGAGGCAAAGATTTGGGGCTGGTTTTTTTGTCAATGTTTGGATGGTTGATAAAGAGAATTAGATGACACTTGAAGGGTATTTGTGTCTTTTCAAATTCCACTTAACGGTTGTTTAATGAACTGGTTAACGATAGGTACTGGATTGAGACGTTTTGAAAGTTTGGATATTGAATTGCCTCATTTTAAAGTTCAGGGACCAAAGTGGCAATAGGCCCAAAGTACAAGGTACTAATCGGGAGAAGAGGAACAAATAAAAAATACTGTATATATATATATTATTAAATAAAATATGCTTTTTATTATTTAATATATAGTTTCAAATCAAGCTCGGGCTCAAGCGAGGCTTTTTTGAGAAAGCTCGAGCGCGGCCTGAAAAAGGTTGGGCCTGACGTTTTAGGCCTAAGCCCAAGCCCGCATGCCTAAAATTATGACCAAACCCGACTTAGAACGGATCAGGCCGGGCCAGCCTGTCGGGCTACTTGGCCCATGAACAGGTCTATTCTAGCACACTACACCTTTCATATGGTATGTTTTTACTCACTCCTTAAGCTACCAAGCCTTCTCTAACATTTCCGAATAAAACTCCTAAATTTTCCAAGGCACCTTCATTTTCTAAATACCCTTCCACATCTTCTCCCTTGTATTCTGAGAACATAATTCTTCCCTAGCTGTTTCACTTCAAGCTAGTTGAAGCATAGGACAAATTTACATATTCAATTTATGGGTTTGACCCAAATACGAAAAATTATGTATTTTAGTGGTTTTTCTCTCTTGTATATTAATCCTCGGATTGTGAGAGAAATCAAGCGATTTTTGGTGTATTTGGGGTTTAGGATTTTCTGTGAGTGAGATTGTGAATGCACAACTCTACATTCTTTCTCATTGCTAATTTCATAGTGGATTTCTACTCCTTTGCCTGTGGACATAGGTTATAAGTTGAACACGTAAATCTGTGTTCTCTCTGTTTATTTCTTTTTGTCAAAGTTTTTCTTTCATTTTTGGGTGCCAACCAAATCTGTATTTTTGGATTTTATTTTAAACAATAAACAACACTCAACATTCAACATCTTCACTAGATAAGAACTAAGCTTGTTATTCTCTAGTGATCACCAAGATCTTTCCCAAAAATTTTAAACTGAATCGGACAACAAACCGATTAGGGGTCGAACAGTCTGACCATTCGAACCAAATTGATGGCCTGTTCTGACAAAAAAATAAAAAAATAAAAAAAATAAAAATCGGCCAAACCGTTGAAGACTTCTCCTCCAAACAACACCTTTATTTTCATGAGTTATAGACCTATTTGAAGGCTTCTCCATCCCCATGATGGGATGTTGCCCATTTTAGTTGTAAGAATATAATCCGTAGGGAAGTGCAATGCTTTTCATTAGTAGTGTCCATAGAGAGTTGGGGTTCTTCGACAAAGTGCAGGATGTCTAATTCATTAAAACCTAGACCACCTCTAAATTTTGTTGCACACGTCTTCCTCCAGCTTACCCATTAAAGTCTTCCCTCTTCCTCTTTTGACCCAAAATAAAGTTCACATTTCTAGAGTTATTCTTCTAGCATAATTCTTAGGAAGACAGAAGTGGTTCATCATGTATGTAGGAATTGCAGATACCATCGATTTCACCAATACATCATGACTTGTTCAATTCAAAGTGAGACGTTTTCACCATCTCATCTTTGTATAGCTTTGTCTCTAATATAGGTAAAGACTCCGACCTTGCCCGATTATTGAAGGAACTCCCAAATATTTACTCAGCTTCTTGTCTTCTAGAATCTAGAACATGTGCAAGATGATCTTCCTAAACTTCATTGGAATGTTTGCACTAAAGGTAATTCATGAGGCCCATATGTGTGTCTTGGAATGAACTAGAGAGCTCCCCGTTGATCTAAATTAGCCTAACAGTTAATTTGACAAATTGGAGCCATGTAAGCCACAGTCAAATAAGGATGCGCTATCGAGAACCTCGAGTCAGCCCCAATAGTTGTCATCTAGTAGGACTAGGACTCCATGGCAAGTACAAAATACCCTCTATATACAAGTATGGCATCCCTAGAAAAAAGTATGCACAATAGAACATTCTCCAGACTTGCTTTCTTCTTTCTTACCTTCCTCACCAACTAGCCTCCTCTACTCGGTCCAGTGATTTTTAGCTCAAATATTGGCTTAAGCACAAGAGAGTTCTCCTTCAAGGACATACCTCGGGACTTTCTGCCTTTCTATAGGTCTTCAAGCCTAAAAACTACCGATTTTCATTCACTAAAACCCTCACCTTTATCTTTCACACTACAATCATCTTCTTTATCTCATTTTCCACCACTACAATCACCTTACCTTATTCTCTTCCTCCATCCACTCATGTCGTAAACTTACACGATGATACTGACTTTCCTATAGTGCTCATAGCCTCTCACCAACTAGAAGATGGCACTACATTCCTCACTAAAGGCACATTAGATATTAACTTAGGTACTCAAGATAACCCATACATTGTTAAAATAGGAGCTTGTCTTACAGAATCTGAATTATAAGTATATTTTTGCATGGTCTTATACTAACATGCCTAGCTTAGATATCCCTCTTTAGTTGTCCATTGCCTTGGCATACCTCCTAGCACCCCACCTATCACCTAGAAGCTATGTTGAATTTATGCATCTAAGGCATAGTCACAAAAGTTAAAGTTGATCTTAAAAAACTAGCTAATAAAAGTTTCATTTCCCCCACTACTTATATTAGTTGGGTCCATAACGAAGTTCTTAGTGCAAAGAAAGATGGCTCCATTCATATTTGTGTACATTACTACGACTTTAATCGTACATGTCCCAAAGATAACTTTCCTCTTCCAAATATTGGCTTGTTAGCAGATAGTGCAGCTAGCCATGAAATGTTATACCTTACGGATGGCTTCTCTGGTTATAACCAAATTAACCTAGCCAAAGAAAACCAAGACCATACAACCTTTATAACCCCATGGGCACCCATCATTATGATGATGATGTAATGCCCTTTGGTCGCAAAAGTACAAGGATCACTTCCCTACGTACCATGACCACCATTTTCTATGATCTCATGCATGAAGTTTTAGAAGATTATAGTGATGAAATCCTAGCTAAATCCAAAACTCAAGATTCCCATCTTTGTCCTCAAAAAACTATTTGCTCACCTACGCAATTACAAGCTTTATTTCAAGCCCCAAACGTGCATTTTTGGTGTTACCTCTAGTAAAATTTTAAGATTTATAGTGAGTCATTGGGGAATTAAAGTACATCCTTTCAAAATCAAAGCAATCCAAGATATGACACCACATAGAATGGTTAGTGAGGTATATACATCCATTCATAGATTTATTCTGCATCAAGCCCTTTAATGCAAACCCTTAACCGAGCTCGTACAAAAGGACATTCCCTTTCAAAGGAACCCTATTTGCCAAAAATCCTTTGGAGAAGACGTCAAGTCCCTTCTCCTTCTGTTAAACAGTGTATGCCTTTAGCTCCAATCAACATGATGTACATTATGACATTTACTATAAATGAATAAAGTACATATTTGATTCATGTTATTATGATGTGTTCTGTGTAATACCCTTAAACTAGACACTAATGAGACTCGTGTTAGTTTAGAATCTTTACAGTCGTTGGATAGATCTAGGGAGATTTATCCTGCTAAGGTTGACACTGATGTACTGCCAAGTTGGTTGGGGTGGCTTGTCTCAGTTGCTAGGGTGAGACCTGAGGTACATGCAGTGTGGGTTTTCTTGAAACCTTGAACTGGACCAAATTCCAATGTTTCTTTGGACCTTGGAGATTGATCGGCCAAACTGGAGTGTTACACCTGACCCCTAGACTCGATTATGGTATTGCACTAGATGTCAGATTGGGCTGTCTTTGATGTGGCAATTAGTGAGATCTTTAGAGGGGGTCAAAACCTAGGTATGTTGGGACAGTTTGAGAATTCATCTGAGTGGGTGATCATAGTGACAGGATCATCCCCTTTGTCAGACAAAGTGAGCGATCAGGGAAATGCACTCTCTGATGGAAACCTAAATTCCTAGCAGTGGATTTCAAATGTGTTTGAAATTTGGTTTTGCAAAATATATTTATATAGAGATATACTTATATATTATGTTTTTACAAATTGTTTGCAAAATGTTTTAATTCCTAGGATACATGTGAGTAAGAATGTAGCACTGTACCTTGTAGCCGAGGGAGAGGTCCACTCTTGTTGGGCAGTGTTTTGATCATTAAGGGGTGAGAGGTTAAGTGTAAGACCATTAAGGGTTATACCTAATAGGCTAATCTTGCATCTGCCCACAGTTCTTGGGCCAACATAAGATGATTGGACCTAATAACCATTTAGTGTAAATGTTGGGCCTATTAAGAGCCCATGGTGATGGACTCAGGGGTTCACTGTGTCTCACAGTGAATTCAGCCAGGCCTTGTAACTAAGGCTGGGTTGAACCCATGTGGCTGATGTGTAGATCAATTATAGGGTCCCACGCCATACAAAGAGAGCCAAATTAGCCAGCATTAAAAGGAAGTGAGCCTGAAAGCTTAATGGGCCTAAAGCCCATTTCAAATTGGGTTAATTGGATTAATTAATTAGGGGCAAATCTGGGTATGGATCAGCAGATAAGGATAAGAAGATAACTCTTATCGACTTAAAGAGTCCAGATCCAAATAGAGATTTGGATCAGGAAACTTCTAATTTGATTAGGAGTAGTTGATCTTGATCTACAAATAAGATAAGGGATTATCCTTATCACATAAAGAGTTCAGATCCAAATAAAGATTTGGATCAAGAAACTCCTAATCAGATTAGGAGATCATTTCTTTAAGGTTATATATAATGAGCAAGACAGATCTGAAAAATATACAGAAAACAACACAGTTTGACTGTTTCTGCCTTTAGTTCTTTCTTTCCCTATTCTTGCCGCCCTACCATGTTCGATCTCCATTTCTTGGAACTGATCAAGATTAGATCTTGATATTGTTTCTTGCTAGAAGAAACAATTCTGAAATGTGCTCACTACCCCATTCGATTCTTGCTGAAGAATCAAAAGTTCTTGGTGAAGAACTATCTGCTGATCCTGCCTCATTTTAAGCTATGTCATTTTCAGTGGAGGGAAGATTTGGTACACTCTTTGGGCGTGAACACCTGCATTGGGAGGAACATTTTTGCATGGATTCCGTATTAGGTATACCTCTCCCTAATCTTGGTTTCAGATTTGGTCCGTTTTGGTTACAAGAACAAGCCTTGAAAATGCAGTTTTCTAAATTGGGATTACGATTCCCATATGGGAGTAAAGAAATTTTTAAAATTTCACCCAACCTTTATGTTGTTGGACAGTTTTTGTATGCCCTTAGCTTTAATAATTTTTTATGTACTTTTGATATTTAATGTAAATAAATAAATTACATGTTTGATTCATGTTATGTGGTATGCTTCTGTGTAAGACCCTAAAACTGGACACTTAATGAGACTTGTGTTAGTTTTAAATGTTCACAACCGTTGGATAAGTCTGGGGAGATTTATCTTGCCAAGGCTGACACTGGTGTGCTGCCAACTGTTGGGGTGGTTTGTCTCAGCCACCATGGTGAGACCCAAGGCACACGTAGTGTAGGATTACTTGAACCCTGAACTGGACCAGATTTCCAGTATTGTCCTGGACTTTAGAGATTGATAGGCAAAACTGGAAAGTTACACCTGACCCCTAGACCCGATTATGGTACTACACTAGGTGTCAGATCATGTTGTCTTTGATATGCCAATAAGTGAGATCCTTAGAGGGGGTCAAAACCTGGGTATATTGGGACAGTTTGAGAATTCATCTGAGTGGGTGATCATAGTGACGGGATCATCCCATTTGTCGGAGAAAGGTAATGATCGGGGATACACTCTCTCTAATGGAAACCAAACTGTCGGCAGTTGATTTCAATCATTGGAATTTTGTTTTGCAAAATTTATATATATGATATATACTTACATATGGTTCCAAAATGTTTACAAATGGTTTTAACTCCCGGGATCCATGTGAGTAGAGAGTGCAGTACTATTCCTTGCAGCCGAGGGAGAGGTCCTCTCTTGTCGGGTAGTGCTTGATCATTATGGGCTGAGAGGTTAAGTGTAAGGACATTTAGGATAATACCTGATGGGCTAATCTTGCATTTGCCCACAGTCCCTGGGTTTTTATAAGAGGGCTTGGCCCAAGGACCACTTAGTGTAAGTGTTGGGGCCATAGGGTCCATGTGATGGGCTCAAGGGGTTCACTGGGCTTTCCAGTGAATTCGGCTAGGCCTTGTAACAGAGGTTGAGCCGAACCCATGTGGCTGGTGTGTAGATCAATGCTTGGGTCCCACACCACACAAAGAAACCCAACTGAGCAGCAGTTTGGAAGACTATTGAGCACTTATTACATATTGGGCCTAAAGTCCATTTTGATCTGGGTTGATTTGATCAGTCACTTAAGGGGGCGGATCTGAGATTAGGTTAAGCCCAAAAGTTGATCTAATCTACAGATAAGATTAAGAAGAGTCCTAATCCAAATACAGATTTGGATAAGGGAAACTCCTGATATGATTAGGAGGTTTTCTTAATTATTAAGAAAGAAGCGGAAAACCCTAATTTCGAATTACTTGAATTCAAACCCTAGGTGTTTTTCAAGAAAACACTCTGCATTCTTGAGATAGGATCTCAAATAACCCTAGAGAAGAAAATTGCAGTTCGCCATCTTCTTCTCTAGCATTCTCCTCCAGCAATCACCGCCACCTTTTTTTTGCCAGTTTGAGAAGATCAAGAAAGGTTCTTGATTGTTCGTGTGGTGCTCACAGTCTTCCATCGATTTCTTCAGAAGAACCTGGTTCGTGGGACGAACATTGCTGGTTTGGCTCCATCATCACTGTGTCATCTTCAGTGGGAGCTGATCTTGGTGTCTTCTTTGGGCGTGAACACCAACTTTGGGAGATATTACTTCTCCGGATCAGGTATAATCACTCCCTTCTCCTCTGGTTCAAATCTGGTATGGTTTGGTTCAAGCAGGATCCTTGAATTTGATTCTAAAATCAGGGAATGTGATTCCCAGTTGGAAGGAAGGTGGGAAATTTTTGAAATTCGCCCACCCATTCTGCAACAGTTTTGGCGTCTATACGATGGATCCTACCATCCCTTTCAGTGGTATCAGAGCCACAGGTTCGAATCTTGAACCAAAAGATTAGATCTGAACCTGCGCAATTCGGTTGAAGCTGTTCTATCCGGGTATTGCGCAGTTTGCTGTTTTATTTCAAGAAACTGTTTCTTGTTGGGGGCGATTTATCTGAAATTAATTTTTGTTAAATATGAAATTTATTTAGAATTGTTCTTTATTTATTTCTTGATTTAATGGACTGTTTGTACATGGAGATCGAAGTGCAGCCTTGGCGCAGATTGTCTGTGCATTCTTTCTTTGCAGTTTCTATTCAATTCGATCTATAAAATAATTTTTTTTTTATTTTTCTAGATTGAATGTATAGGATTCAATCAAAGGATGTAATTAATTAATAGAAATAGGATTTCTATTTTTTATTTTAATTTCTTGATTGGAGAAGGCAGCGACGCTGGAGATTTGCAGATGGAGGGATCACATTCTGCGTTTTGCAGTTTATGAAACTGCAACCCTAGTGACTAACCTCTGCTTTTCAGGTGGTGTAAATAGTCCATGTCTGATTTATGATTGTCTAAAATCAGAAATATTAATTTCAGATATTTCCTGAATTAATTCTTGAATTGAAAATCAGTTTCAGTCCATCTTGGACCAGATTGGACCAAATCTGTTTGGACCGAATCTAGGGTTCGAAAGGGGACTATTTCCAGTCCAGATTTCTCACACTTTCAGGCCCAAATTTGATGTTCAATTGCAGGGATTAATTCGGCCCAACCTGTAGAGCCCAATTTTAAAGAGTTAAAACTGCAAAAGCCCACTTTTGTGAGAAAAGCTATATGGGCCGAACTGCTAACTACTATTCAGCCCATATACCTAGATGATATTAAATGTTAATATTGTGTTTTTGTTGGGCTGATTAATGGGCTTTACAGTAGTTAATTGATTGGATCAATTCTTCAATATCATGTGATGTGTAGATGTTTGATGTGTTGCGACCATGGGCCATAAGTACTTGGCCCTTGATGATTCGTTAGTGGCTCTTGCGCACACCATGGCTGAATGCACATCATTGCCATGGTGTCCCCTAAGGTCATTGGATGACCCCTCCTTGCATGGTGGGCCCCACAACCTTGAAAAGGGGCGTGTGCGGAAACCCTAACCGATTTAGGCCCACCAGAAATATGACTTTATGAAAGTCAGTGGGAGCTACTTTGGTTTGACCTAAATTAAAACTAGGGCGTAATTTTGTTCCCTCCGGTAATATAAGTGCATGTGATAGGGAGATCCATATGATGGACTCTCTAAAGGCCTTCCATCATTAGCACGATGATGCGTCCTTTAGTAATGAGGAAACACACCATAAAATTGAGCTATCCATTTGCTGTTGGGTCTGTCAGAGTGTTTCATAAGATGATAGGGGCACCATAGACCGATGTGGGTGGGGCTTCACCAGAAAATGGGAACTCTCTCACGGTACATTGGCGTAACCTGAATATGATGGGTGAACACTCACTGGATATAAAGGTTTACCTGAAAACGACTCTGAACCTTGTTTGGCAGAGGCCAAAGGGAAAGCCATATGATGAGTGGATGTGATCCGTCGCAGAAAGATGGTGGGGTTATGAAGCTGAAACAGTTGGTTCCATGCACCCTATGTGATTTCTCACATTTTCAGAGACATTTCGCCGTCTCCGTCACTGAGATAGGAGGAAAATCTCAAAGATGAACAAATGGAAATGGAACATAGATTAAAAGTCATATCTATATAGATAACATGAATCAAACTAAGGTTGTGGACTAACGTTTTGTTGTTTTATCAGAAAATGGCAAACGGACAATTTGCTAAGTTGCTTGACGACAACAAGCTTAAGGGACCCAATTATGCCGATTGGTACAGAATCCTTATGCTGGTCCTGGCTTCAGAAAAACTAGATAAGGTGGCTAAAAATCCTGCTCCGAAACGTCCGGGGGACAAGGCTTCTGAGGCCCGAATGAGAGAATACCAAGAATGGGAGGATAAGAACTCCCTAGCCCGCTGCTATATCATAGCATCTTTGGATGATCCGATACAGAGGTAGTTCGATTAGATTGAACTCGCTAAAGACATATTGGATAGTCTGAAAATTATGTACGAAGAGCATAATCGTTCTACTCGATAGAAGGTCCTAAAACAGTTCATGACCGCGTAGATGACTAAGGGGCAGCAAGTGCATGACCATTGTATTCGAATGATGAGCTACATAAACGAGCTGGAAGCCCTTGGTTCTGGGCTAGATCTGGTCATACAGATCAATGTTATTCTCAACTCTCTGCCTCTGTCCTTCAACCCATTCATTATGAATTATAATATGAACAAGCTGAATGTTAGTGTCCAAGAGCTCAGCAATATGTTGCAAAGAGATGAGGAATTAATAAGGAATGATGAGCCGATAGCCATGCTTGTTGAACCTGGCAAATCCGGCAAGAAGAGGAAATCAAAGAGAAAGCCCCATAAGAAGGCCACCAAATCTAAGAAACAAAAGAAAAACAAGGCATCCGATGCCTGTCACTTCTGTAAGCAGGCCGACCACTGGAAGATGAATTGTTCTGCCTACCTGGAATCTAAGAAAGATAGTTTCGAAACTTGTGTCATAGAAACTAATTTATTAATGACATGAATGTTATAGGTTGTATTGCCCAATTACCCTTTTGTTATCAAACAACTAGGATCTCTTGCTTATTCCTCATTAGAAGCTTTCTCCATTGGTAGCAATCAATACCTTTGACATGCACCCTTCCCGGCTCCTCTATTCCCAAATCCTTAACCTGAAGACATGCCCATTCTGGCCGTGTTACGGTGGCATGTTAATGGCCATGCTTTTTCTAAAAGGATTCTTAGGGCAAGTTTCTACTAACCTACTATGGTTAAAGGCCATAATGATTTCGTAAAATGTTGTCATCTTACTCTCCCCTCATACATCCACTAACTGAATCTCTACACGATGTCACTATACGTTACATATATTCTACTTTTAGGCTCTTGATATTGTTAAACCTTTCTAACCCTCTAATAGTAATAAATTCATAATCCCAACTATGAATTATTTTACTAAAAGGGTAAAATTTGCCCCTTTAAAGTTTAAGGATGCAAAATCCATAACATCTCTTATGTTGTTATAACATCCCTGAATCCATTGTCATTAATAATGGAAAACCATTTGACAATAAAGATATAGATGAACTATGCAGTACCTACCTCATAAAGCATCATTTCTCAACAATTCATAATCCCCAATATAATGAACAAGTTGAAATACTTCATGGTAGATTAAAGCCCACAAACACTCTACAGCATCTACCACATCAAGCATCATTTTGACAAATTTTCCAAGATTATTTGGCAGTGATCTGAACTCATAAATACTTCATGGTGGATTAAAGCCTCCCCAATACAACAACATTTAACTAAAGTAGGATATCAGTTTGGTCTTTCCTTAACATTTGCATCACCATGCCTCTTGTTCATCCACATGAACATTGGACCTTTCCATTCTAGATCGATTAGATGAGAATCATCTATCATATCGTTGAAGGTGTTTAGCTGATTTATTGATTTCAAGTTGCCCCACCTTCTCCAATTGTTACCTAACTTTGTTGAAATCTCTTGTCACTAACCATGGAAGTTGTACCTTATCAATTATTGCTTTGATCTCATTCCAATACTAAATCCTTTTCTCCTGCATTGGGTTGTCTTATATATGAAGGTGTCATGCCAAGAAACATATAATTCTTTCTAGAGAATAATAATGTTAATTATTGCATCAACCCAAACACTTGCTTATATCCACTAATTCCTACCATGCTACTATCAAGCCCTTGGTCCTATCAATTGGATCCACTGCTATATAGCCTGAGGATGCAAACTTTTCAAAGCATTTAATTTATGGGTTTAGAGGAAAAGCATCAATGCATAAACTGTTTAGGACCACTCTAGTTCCTAGCATTTCTAATATAATTTACTTATATTGATTGGTAACCTTGATCCCCACCAAGGTTGTCTTCTTCTTAGTTGTATAAGTTGTTGCCAAACTTCCTACCCCCTTTTCAACTCCACTTTTCCTCAACCTCTATTTGCTATGAATACTCTAATTTTGGAACTTCCTCATCTTTCTCCTTTCATGTATTTCTAATGTCCCCAAGGTAGATATTATCCATCTCTAGGAATCTTCTCTCCTTAATTCCTTTAAAATTCTTCTTTACTCCTATCCTTGCTTGCTCTAGTTTGTACCACCCTAGTCCCATAATGACTAAGCCCCTACTCCAACTTAAGTACCTATACTAGTTTGGATGTTGTAATTCGGGGTGGGTTCAAGTCGAGTTGGACCAAATATCTGGTTATTTAAGCTTGGATAAGTAGAAACACATAAGGTTTGAATTCGGGCTCAAGCTTGATTTTAGTTAGAAACATGAACTTCAATTTAGCTTGACTTAAAAGCTCATATGTTTATTAAGCTCATTAGTGAGCCAATCTTCATATAAAAATAAAAAATAATTATACATATAAAAGTTAAATAAAAAATAAAAACTATACATATAAAAAGTTAAAAGATATACATATAAAATGATTTTTATTATTATATATATATAAAACATTAAAATATTATATACTATAAGCTCAATTTGCCTTGCGAGCTTCACAACATAAAAAGCTTAGTTCATGTCCACCCTTAATCATAGTGATGGTGTATAATTGGTGAAATTATTTATATGAATTGGCCTCCACCTATTATCCTTGGGATGTCTATCATCTTTATTTTTTGGCTAATTGGGGATGAATATCATCAAAAGGAGCTTCCCTTTCACTTATCTAGGAGCTCCGATTGGAAGGAAATAGCCTAAAAGAAGTGATTTTGAGTTGTCATTGAAAATTTCAAAAAAGGATTGAAGGTCGGAAGGCGAGACTCCTCTCTTCAGGTGGTAAAATAATCCTTATTAGGCATGTGCTTAATAGCATGCCCATACATATCCTAAGTTCGATGTCCACGCCTAAGGCAGTAATCCACCGTATACATAAAATGCTAGCTAACTTCTTCTGGGGAAGCTCTGAATTTGGATCTAAATACCATTGGCGAAGTTGGGATTTTGTGTGTAAACCATGCGAGGAGGGGGTCTAGGAGTGCGATCCCTCTTTGAGATGATAAAATCTTTTCGGGTAAAGGCTTGTTTCAAATTGATTGAGAACAAGAATCTATGGGCTAGATTTTTTATAGCTAGACACCTTGGTGATAATCACTTGGCAATGGAAAATTTTAAAGCAAACTCGACTCGATATCCTTTTGGCATAAAAAAAAAATGGTCAGATATGGGCCCTTTGTGTAATTTTACTAGTAACAATAGTCTAATTGACTTCAAAATTAATGAAGTTTTGGGTACTAGTGGATCATGGTCTTTTCCAGATAATTTTAATGTGGGAACGGAGATCCAAGACATTGTTATAAACTCTGGTTTAAGGCTCTCTAATAATAGGGATTTTCTAGTGTGGATGAATAATTAAAATGGTGAGTTTAATGTTTCTTCGGCATGGGAGCTCACAAGGACTTTAGGCACTAATGCCAGCTGGAACAAGCATATTTGGAAGGTAAATCTCCCTACAAAAATATCAGACTTAATGTGGAAAAGAGGTGTTGGATGATGGTATTAAAAGAAAAAAAAAGGTGTCTATGGCATCAAAATGCAAATGCTGCAAATCCACCTTTTCTTTACAGGGGTTTTAGCTTCAAAGTGTTGGAGTTACTTTGCTAATACATTTGACATTAATATTTATAGATCACAGCATATTCAGGACCGGGTTAAAAATTGGTGGACTTTATGTGAAAGAAATAATCAACGAAATCAGATTTTAAGATTGGTTCCTTCTATTATTCTGTGGGAAATATGGGTTGAGAGGTGTCAAAGAGTTAAATGTTGGCCTAGTCAACTAAATAATATGATATGGCACCATGACCTAGTGTTGCTGATCATAACACCTCTTGGGCCACTTGCCTTTAAATTCTTGTTAAAAATGTCCCTTCGAGATGTATTAAATGGATAATGTGGAAACCCCCACCACAAAACTATATTAAAATTAACACTGATGGAGCATGTAGAGGCAACTTGGGTTTGGGTGGGGGTGGTGGGTCATTAGAGATTGTGATGGAAATTTCAATGCTAGCTTCTCTTGTTTCTACGAGCATTGTACCTCCTTGGAAGCGGAAGTTAAATCTCTTCTAAATGGTCTTCAACTATGCTCAAATCTCAATTTGAATAATATTTTGGCTGAGAGTGATAACATGGTCTTAGTGAACCTCCTAAATTCAGGTTTGATGATTCCTTGGTGTGTGTATTAGAAATTTATCAATTGGCAGCCCAGCATAGGATTTCTTTTAATCATATCTACAGAGATGCTAATTGTGTGGTAGGTTATTTTGCGAATTTTGGAATAGATAGTTCCTCAAACGCCTATTTTTACTCAATCAATCAAATATCCATACAATTAGATCTTTAATCCGCAAAGATAACTCTGGTTTACCAATTCCCAGGTACATATCATGTTTTTCCTTTTTTTTTGTGTCAGATGGTTTTTTTTTTGAGAGATTAGGGAGTGTTCCTTGTACTTTGGGCTTGGGGAAAGGCGGGGCTATGTCCTCCCCTGTATCTTTTTGATAGCGATTTGCTTTTAATAAAATTTTAAGGTGGCTCCTCCTCCACCTAGAGTAAAGTTTGGGGCTACAAAAAAAATATCATCAAAACTTCTTTTGTTAGACCCTATCAATCTAGTTATTAAATGTGTCAAGTGGAGAGTATTATAGACAAGAGGGGCTATAGAATGTGGACAACCAACATTTTCTTAGCATGTGTTTAGCTGTATTTTTCTAATTCTTTCCTTCTTTCTACTTTTTACTTCAATTCGTTGTTGTTTTATGTTTATAAAATTAACTTTATAGAGAAAAGAGAGGGGATTACCTTTGATTATTTTGCTTTCTTCACTTTCTTTACTTTTTTCATATTCTTTGCTTTCTTGCCCTGCCTTTTCATATTTCATCTAGAAACGAAAGACATGAAAAATGTTAAAAGTGAAAGAGACAAATAAGGAAAATAAGATAGTGATATTTAGCTAGTGAAGGTAATAATCAAATTAAACATATCAAGATAAAAGATGGACTCAAGACATAACCTCCTCAAATGTATGAATGATTTTGTGCAACTTTTTTATTGACTAAAATTCCTACTTTTGAATTTGGTCCTCCTCTAATTGTGAGAGTAGAAAATGTAATTTTAATTACTATTTTTCAGCATAAAGGATCAAAGCATCAATACTACAAGACGTTATGTATCACTATCCAAAGTCACTAATACTCTAAATACTATGAATTAGGTTATTTTAATAAAACTCTTGATAAACATTTTTTTCATATTGAGTGTTGATACTTTAAATTTGCTATACATGTCATTCAATTCCCTCTCACTAAGTTTTATGTTGAAGGTATGAACATCCATTATCCCTCATTAAATACTATATTTAAGGTATACTTTTTTCATCAATAAATTCTACTAATTAGATATGTATCTAATACTTTTGACAATATAAAATCCATGTTTCTTAAAATCGACCCAAAAAATAAAATAAAATTTCCTTTCAATTTGCAAGTAAGCAATTAAATCAACCATCTGGGTCAAATGGGTAAAACAACGATGTCATAGACTCATAGTTAAATAATAAAAATTCTTAAATATAAATAAACACAAAAAACTACAAAAACAAAAAAAAATGTAGAAAATGTAAGCACATCTCTAATATTTTATATTAATCATATTAAAAAAATAAATCTAATAAACAATAATTGTTTTTTATTACAGATGGAAATAAGTTACAAATTTAAAGTTGACCCAAAAATGAAATTATTTTCTCATTTGGTAGTGGGCCAGCAATTCAATATTTTAGGTCAAATGTGTTAACCCTTGATGCCATAATTAAATAATAAAATAAACAAAAAAAATAGAAATTTTGTAGAAAACATTTGGGCACATCTCTATTATTATATATTTATCATGTTAAACAAAAATAAGTGTTATAAGTATTGATTTTTTATATAAAAAATAGAATTTTCTTAAACTTTCTTTTTTTTTGTTTTAATGTTGTTGGAAAATGAGTATGAAATTTATGTTGGCAGCAATATGGTAATATCAATTTACCAAAAGTAGAACAACAATAAGTTTGTGATGATCAAGTTTAATCTACAAAATCATAAAGAGTTAAAGAGCACTTATTGGTAATAGTTGAGGCACATGGAAATTTTCATTGTCCTTAAAACCGATTTTGATACCTCTAGCAATGTCTCCATTAGTGCAAAAGTTTTCTAGAAGTTGGTCTCCAAGATATAATAACTCTCAACCTTAGCATTATGTGCATTCACCGCCCAAAACAGCAAACCGGTTTGTTACAAATGCCTAAAATAGTGGATAAAAGAATGGTAAAGGGAGATTAACAACCAGACCAGTTTGGAAGAATCAATTTGCATTGAAGTCAACTTGAAGAGATGGTTACAAAATGTGCTTGAGAGAAAACCTCCAAAATTATTACCAAAACATAAGAAAACATGACAAAAAATTAGGAGAAAAAACAAAAGCATGGGATTTCACACACAAACATCCCAACCCAGCCCACCTAACCCAGTGTATGCATGTGTGTGGTGGTTTAGAAGTCAAGGAGGGTAGTGCTCGGTCGTGACTAGGCGTGGAAGAGTTCAATGGTCCTCAGCTGAGGAACTTTAATTTCTTCAAGTTGACTGACCCAAAGTAGGGCCAATTTGTTAGGCGGACCGCCCAGTTCAACGCTCGTACCATTTCTGAGACAGGTTGGCAGACGCGTCATTTTGTCTTCCTAAGGTTATGCACATGTGAAGTGCGGCTTCGAATCGGTGTCGTTGATTTGGTTTGGTCTAAACCGTTGGATGCCTTTATAAAAAGGGGTAGGCAAGCCATTTTACTTTGTCATTTGAGAAGATTTTGTGCCTTAGAGTTCAGCTAACGTGCCTTGGTTGATATCTCAAGTGTCCCGAACTTCTTCTTTTTTTCTTTGGTAAGATGTCTTTCACTTCGTCTTCCTTGTCTTCCCTTTTCAGTAAGTACACTTCGGGGGGTGAGAGTGAGGGCAGTCCTCAATGTGAGGCGACCGAGGTTAGGGCGCTGGAGACCGATGCCAATATGGCCAAGGTTAGTGACAAGAGCTATGCTGAGGTCCGAGAGATTGGTGTCGACGAGGCAGCCAAGGCCAATGTGGAGTCTGAAGAGCGGTTTGTCTCAACTTTGTGTAACCTTTCCCTGGCCAACCCGGCTCAGATCCGGAAAGTGTATCACATTCCCAAGGAGTAGGAATTGAGGTGTCCTGTGATCGTGGAGAGGGCCACTTCGGTCCGTCCCGAGGAGATTTGTGTATATGTCCACAGTTTGATAGCCAGCCTTAGGTTCCCTTTAGATCCCGGGGTAGTGGCCATCCTGAGGTGGTATTGGGTCCTTCCTATTTAGTTGATGTCAAACTCATTTCGATACCTGGTCAGGCTGCTCTTCTACTACACTCTTAAAGACATTGAGATCACCCTACCGATGTTTAGATATTTTCTCCACTTGAAAAAGCACAAGAAGGGGCACTACTACTTGTCTATCAAGCTAAACACCAAGGTAATTGTTGGGTTCCCTCTTCCATAAAGTATTAGAAAGAGTTTTTTTTTTTGTGAAGTGCTGAGGAGGTTGGCCATTCTCCCTCGCCCTATCCGTTTCAAGGACCAAGGGTAAGGGTCCTTCCTAGATCGAGCTGTCGAAGGAGGAGATAGCTTCTATGAGGAGGATAGTGTGGGTGCACATCGGGGACTATACATCGTCCAAATTGTTGACCTTGGCTAGGATGATGTACGCGATCTCAAGGAGGCGCGAGATGCACTGAAGAGGGGGCTCAAGGAGGTTAAGGAGAAGATTGCTCGGGCGGAGGAGGAGGGTGTCTCCAAGTATAGGGCTTTAGAGGCCCATCAGAACGAGCGGGATGACTATGCTACTGACTCTTGGTAGGAGGGATTCGCACTCTATTAGTAGAGGGTGATAAGTCAGTTCCCGGAGGTGGCCAAAGTCATTCAGGGATTTGGCCCATTTGATGCCAAAAAGCCTGATGGTGGGGATGCCATTATTGCCTACGTCCAGGAGCAAGCCAAGGATCCTCCAATGGACAGTTGATGTTCTCTTTTTTTTCTCTTTGTTGTATACAACTCGGTATGTCGAGATTACAATCAATGTATCAACTTTTCATTAATGGATTTTTAGCCTTTCTACCAAGCACTTTCTATGTTGCTTTTTTCTTTTTTCTTTCAAGTTGTTGTGCTTTGGAGTTAGGTTGATTGGTAGGGAACATAGGTTGTGCTTTTTTATTTGGCTCTTGGGATAGTCAAAGTTTTGAACTCTATGTTGTGGCCTCGATCTCATATTGGTCGAGGTCTTCGGTCTTTGTTGGATGAGGTCTTCGGCTTAGTGGCATCAGTCTTTGGTCTTCACTAGCTGGGATCTCCAGCTTAGTAGCCTCAGTGTTATACTTTCCAAGGTCTTGGGTCTTCGTTGTTCGAGATCTCCGGCTAAGTAGCCTTGGTCTTATATTGGCCGAGGTATTAGGTCTTCACTATCCGAGATCTCTAGATTAGTAGCCCTGGTCTTATACTGGACAAGGTCTTAGGTTTTCGTTGGTCGAGGTCTCCGGCTTGTTGGCCAAGGTCTTAGATATTTGATGGCCGAGATCTCCGACTTAATAGCCGATATCTTATGTTGGTTGATGTCTTAAATCTTCGCTGGCCGAGGTCTCCAACTTAATAGCCTCGGTCTTATGCTAGTTGAGGTCTTAGGTCTTTGTTGGCCAAGATCTCCGGCTTAGTAGCCTTGGTCTTATGCTAGCCGAGGTCTCTAGCTTAGTAGCCTTGGTCTTATATTGGCCGAGGTCCTAGATCTTCGCTGGTCGAGATCTCCGGCTTTACTAGCCTCGATCTTTGTTGGCCGAGGTGCTTCCAAGCTTTCAATGTTGTCAGGGAGCTTAGTGGTACCTGGTCCTGGAGAGATTCACGCTTTTTAGCTGGGCTAGCCACGATCATCGGTTAGCTCTATCCCAAATGCAAGTCGGTTGGGTACGCAGAGTTTGATAGTTGTCCTCTTGCCGTTGTGGCGGGGATGTCATTCCCACGATGCTCGATGGGGGGCTTGTTTTGGCCTTGACCGTCTATGGTCAGTCGAGTCTTTCATGAGGTGGTCGTCGCGCTGCAATTGTTGGCCAATGTGGAGTTCAACCATTGGAGTTCGGCTAGGCTGTACATGGGCATTTGGTCATTTGTGCTTGAAGATGATTCTTTATTTATTGAACTTGTACAACTCGATCGCAATTAATGCTCGACGCCAATCGTCATCAGTACATTTGTCCTAGCACTTCAACTCCTCGAGGTAGTTCTTTCGTGCCTAGTTTCCCCTTTTAAGGGTCGTCCTGACCGAAGGAGCTCAAGCTGGGGGCTCGTCGACGCGGAGCGGTTCTTCTCTATGCTTATGTTCTTTGATGTCAATGAATCCACAAAGGTATCCATGTCAAACAAAGTCTTCCAAGTGGTGGCGAAGGTTGTGGCAGCTCTTGGTGTCGTGGTCGTGATCACGGTGGAAGTTGCAAAACTTGTCTCAATTTCTCTTGTTGCTCTGTATCTTCATCTTTTTGGGCCACCTAACGAAGTTGCAGTCGCGGATCTGCATCAATATGTGAGCCCGTGGAGCATTAAGTAGAGTGAAGTTGTGATACGTCAGCGGTGGGGTCCTCGGTTTGTGGTCAGGTCGACGGTCCTGTCTTTTACTGTCTCTGTCCGATCTACACTCCTCATTGTCTTTTCTCTTCTATTAATGTTGGTCCTCTTCACTCCTTTGTAGTGCTTGGGCTTCCTCGGCATTCATGTACTTCTGTGTATGTCTCATGAACGCAGTCAAGTTGGGCGGAGGATTCTTTTGCAAAGAAAAGCTAAATATTGAGGAGCACAGTCCACTCATGATGGTTGTCATAGCCATTGACTAGTCATGGGCTCAAACCTAGAGGGCCTCAGCATTAAACTTCGCCAAGTATTCCCTTAAAGTCTCACCTTTCCTCTATCGCACTTGCATTAGGCTAGCCAATGTCTTCTAGTGCCTTTGGCTAGTGGTAAATTGTGCTAGGAACTGCGTCTCTAGCTGCTCCAAGGAGGATATGGACCACGGAGGAAGGGAGACATACAAGGTTCTAGCGACTCCGTGGAGGGTGGCAACAAAGGCCTTGCACATAAGACATTCGGAAGAGTCGTGCAGGATCATTATCGCCTTGAACCCCTCAATGTGGTCATTGGGGTTTGAGGCTTCGTCATACTTCTTGAACTAAGGAGGTCACATCCGGATTAATCATCGTCGATGATCTCTTGGATGAAGACAGGCTCTTTGGAGGGTTGTTGATCGTGGTGTTGCTCAGTTGGTTGAGTCATCAAAGGGGCAGCACTTCTGTCCAGTTGGTTGCATTCCAGCTCAGCCAACTCCTCTCTCAGTTCTTTGACCTTTGTGTCTCTGTCAGCTGTGACCATGTTCATAGACTTCTCCTTTTTTGGGATCACAGGCCGATCTCGGACCGAGCTGGATTCGGCTATCAAGATTAGTGGCTGTTGTAGACATTGGTCGAGCCGTTCTTTCACCAGTACTCGGGTGAAGCAATGGGATCTATTGCGGGCGTCGTGTGTGCGAGACCGAGCTGGGGAGCCAATTCTTCTATATGGTTGTAGTCGTTCTCAGTCAGATTGGGCCCCGTGCGTGTCTGCATGGCCCCTTTTGGGGTCCTCGGTGTGAGGATCGACTATAGTAGGCACCCAAGTGGCTTGAGGGCATGAGATGGTTGCCCCAGCATCTCCATCATGGCTAGGATACGGTCGACTTTCTGCAGCATGGCTTGGAATTGCTTGGGGTTGATCATGGTTTGATGCTAGGGCTCTTGAGGTGGAGAGTTGCAAAGTGAGCGGGATCCCCGAGATGGGGAATGGCCTCTAGAGCAATCGGATGTGTTTCTAAGAATGTTAGCTTTGAGTGCGCAGAAGGATGTTTGGGAAATGACTTTTTGTATGTTTCCCACAAACAGCATCAATCTGATGTTGTCCGATTCGAAGTGTTCCGAATCGAAGAAACAATCAAATAGTCCTGCCAACTGGCTGAGGCTGAGGTGAAAGGATGGAAACGGGCAACAAGATCTACAACCAAGAGAAAGGTCAAAGGCCCGAGGAGTTATTCCCTGGATAGGTACTCCAATGCTCAAGTTCCTCCAAAGGTCCGAGCCGAAGAGATAGTGTAAGAAGTATTCAAAGAGTGTTCTTCCAAAAGTCCCTAACCTCGAGCGGGGAATACCTATTTATAGTTGGGTGTTCGTGGTCCAAATAAAACGGTCTTCTGGGATTATCGGGATGAGGTCATCCATCAAGGTTTTCAAGATGTTCCCTCTTCCTTGGCAAAGTCTGCTTCCTTGTTTGTACAAAACACTCCTTGGTAGTACTCTTCCGTTACATGTGGAGTCGATGCGGCTTGAGAGAGAGGATAGCTATGAAAGTTGCCACATGGCATCCTTAGCCAGCTCAACCATCATCCAAACATTAATAAGTGAGAACACACAAAAATACATCTTTAACACTTTTAATTTGAACCACACACACAAAACTAACCTTATATGGACCAACATAATATGTGGAGATACCTTGTGGATAATACATATTATCAAATATTGACAACCAAAGTTTTCTCCAAAAGAGTATAATATAGGTATGCAATATGCTAAAAACCAGAAAGCAACCATCTCAACTCTTAGGTCATTGTATGCTTATACTTAAGATGATCACTTATAAACTAGTCCGGATCCACATCGAGCACAAACACAATGCGGGCCCAATCCGATATGTAAGGCCGGGACCAGACAATGATACCAGAAAAACTTATAACCAATTAATCAGCATCATAAAACTGGTAATCAATAAATAATCAGGTGGCTTTCCCCAAAATTCATGACAGGTTTTGATGATTGGTTAAAGTTTTTCCGGTATCAGGTCTTTCCGACATCATAGGTTTTTCCACTATAACAATTGTATATATAATTTAATAATCTTTTAATAAATTAATAAAATCTTTTCTCAAACTGATAATTAGTAAGAACTAGGAGGACTAGTTTCATAGCCTTACCTCCAACCTGTCCCAAGCTTCTTTGGCTGATGATAAGATAGCGATCTCCGAGAAAATTTTTTCATCTACAGCTCGAAAAATATAGAACAAGGCCTCCGAGTCTTTGCTTTGAACCTGTTTATTATCTTTTGTTGGTATTCCTCCTTCAACAATTTCCCATAAATCCTTGGATTTGAACATGGCTTTCATCTGAGTTTTCCAATATTGAAACTTTTCCCCATTAAACCTTGGAAGTAGCAGCTGAGGCTGAAGCTGAAGCATACCATCGGAATGCTCCATTGATCATTGAAGGAGGACAACCAGTGCTCTACCAAATATGGATCCTATCAAAGTATATATGGGTATTCATTAATAAACAGTTACAACAACGCAACTTATCTAAATTACTCTGGTACAGAACAAAACCTAATTAATTCCTAAGATAATATTTCTGTTCATTTGTACATGCATGTGATCAAATTGAGAAGAGCAAATAACTAAAACTATATTATATGTTTTCTTTATAATATGAAGCAATTGTTAGAGAATATCAACCTATTCAAGGACTTCACCTAATACTGATAGTTTAAACTTTTAGGTTGAATGGTTCTTTGAAATGGTATGAGAGCCACTTTGATCAAGCGATCTAGTGTTCCATCCCCATTACATTATAATTAATTAAGTTTCAATACAAGGTATGGACGGGCCTGTGCATGTTCACAGTTCAGGCCCAATGGGCCCTCTTGTGAGGGAACGTGTTAGAGAATATCAACTTATTCAAGGACCTTACCTAATAGCTTAAGCTTTTAGGTTAAATGGTTCTTTGAAAACAATAATTACAATTTAACATAAATTGCAAATTTAAATTACTCATATTTTTCCAATGTGGGCAGAAGGATTAATTTTGTTTTCTTTGGGGATAATCTTGGTCTCAGGAAGCAGCAGTAGTTAAAATTGGTGCCCGTTTGGGAGGGCTGAAGTGCAATGGCTTTTCAAGAGAATGTTGTTTTTGGAAAAATAAAATATTTGGGTTTTCCAAAATTGGTTGTTGAATGTGATGCCAAGAATGTTGTAAGTGTTATTTCTTCAAAGTCTTTTGATGCAATCCCAATTGTATGGCAGTTACTGGTTCTTATTTTTTATATCTTAGATGATAACGTCAAATTTTTACTTTGTTGATCGGTAGGGATGGAAATAGTCTACTCCATCTTTGGTTGCAATCTCAAATCTGGCTAATTTATTTATAGGTATTATTCGAGTCAGATCACTACAAGAAAAATGGTCTAAGCCGGCGATCACAAATTGCAACCACCAATCTGGTTAATCTTCCTCTTTAGCAAGCTTTGGTTTTCAGATTAGATTACTGTATGTCTGTTGTGTTCTGTTTTTTCGTTGTAAGTTGTTTCTTTGGTCCTTTGTGTTTTCTTGTAACTTTAGTTCATGGAAAATCCTTTCTACAACAACCAAGATGAAAACGATATCATTTATCAAATTTAATTAATTACTTTTTCATCCCCTCCCTGAAGGGAAATTATTTGGCTGCACCCCTCTATCAAAACATTTACTTCAATAAAAAACCAAGGGAGGTACTAGGCTCCATTTGTGTGCAGTTCAAATCTGAATTGGATTCAAATTAATTAACCGTACATTGTTCAAATCTGTATCTATTTGTCTATAATTATGAATGATTAAATGAAAATTTATATTTATCAACAAAAACCTTAGCAACAAGAAGTTTTAAAATAAGAACTATGATGAAATATATATATATATAATATACAAATTTAATAATAATAGGAGTGCAAACTAAAATTAGAGCAGGATAGGCAAAATGGAGGGATGCATTCGGTCTTATGCAATAGGGAAATACCACTTAGATTAAAAAAGAAAATTCACTAAAACATCTATAAGGCCAATTATACGGTATGTAATAGAGTGCTAGGCAGTTGAGAAACGAGACATGTCAAAAAAATAAATAAATGTGGCAAAAATGTCTATGCTGAGATAGATGAGTGAAAAAACTATAAATGATAGGATTAATTAAAAATGCGTGAAATCATTTGAAGAAACATTGGAGTGGCTCCAATAGATGATAAAATTAGATAAAGCAGACCATGATAGTTTGGATATTACCATTTACCGGCAAATGACCAAAATGATTTGGTCGCACGCATATTAGATCATTGAAGTAATCTATTGCAAGTTGAAAGATTTAGAAGAGGTTGAAGATAGATGAAAAAACAGAAAAGACATGGTTCATCATCAATGTAGTAAGAAATTATTTAAATGTTAATATCAGCATGTTAAGAAACTATTTACCTGTATGCTTGTAAGGAAGCTGCGAATGTCTTCTTTCGAGTTCGTCCTTGAAGCAAAGCCAGCGTTTGTAAACAATATAATGATTTACCACACCACTCAAAAGCTCAAAAGCTCTCTCGGTTTATTCAATAGCTTGTCTTGTACACAGAATATCTTAAAGCCAAAAGCAAAAAGCAAAAAGCAAAAAGATCCGGAATGCTTTAAGTATTGGGGTTTGGATTGTAAGAAAAGCTTGGCCTTGAGTTGTATTAACCTTATGAAAGCTCCCATACGATACGGTGCTTTTCTTTTTGCAGGTATGATAAATCTCAGATCTTCTGTCTACAAATGTATACACCGACCTAAATGATATTATTAGTAGGTTAATATAAAAAATCACTCCATCCATCCATATATAACAAAAATTTATGGCTTTTATTATAAGTTTACAACGAATAGTTATGGCATCTTTAGGCTTAGATGTTTAGTATAAGAGCCCCATGCGATACACGGGTTGGATTTGCTTGATCATATTTAATAAATTATATATACTTAATATTTTATATCTTATATTTATACTATATTATATATATATATATATAAATTTTATTTTATTTTATTTTATATTAAATGTTTATTATTTAGATAAGATATATAAAAATCTTTTTATCATATGATAATACATGAGTCAACTCAAATATCAGAGCTGCCCTCCAAGGCAAGGCCTTTTGGGAATGTTTCTTAAGCAATGTCCATTGGAGCAACACTCAAGTCCGGGAATGAAGGCCTTGCCTTCACGGATAGATACAGAAACCAAACTAAACCAAGGTTAAGAATTAAATGAGTTCCATGCCTTATTTTTTGTGCTATAGGCCCAAAGTCTAACCAAGTCCAACTAAGTTTAGATTTATGCATTCTTTCTTTATGTATTATATGTTATTTAATTTAATTTAAAAATATCTAAATAATTAGGCTCGAAAAGCTTATAAGCCCAGCCCGGGCACATGCGAGGCTAGGCTTGGGCTTGCAATCTAGGCTCAGGGTGCAAGCCGGCCTGGGCCTAGGCTAAAGCCTTTATTATTAGTGAAAAATGCAGACCACCCATGTAGGGCTGTTCATAAGAAGACCCAACCCGACCAAATCGACCAAATCGGACCGACCCAACCTAAGTTGGTCGGGTTTTCTTCAATACTGGTTGGTTTCGGGTTGTAAAAAATTATAAATCGATGGTTCGGGTCGGTTTCGGTTTTCACAAATGAAAACCGACTTAGTAGTTAGTATTTAGTTCCTAGTTAGTAGTTACAACCTACTTAGTTCCTACTTAACTAAGTTGTCTCTATCCTAATTACAACCTAACTTAATTTCTAGTCTTCTAGTTAGGAATGACATTAATGGCAAGTATTGTAAGACAACTAGACAACCAATTACAATTATAATTAGGTGTCCTTTTTTACTTAGATTAGAAGGTTTCTTGAAATATACAAATTTCAGTCTTCTTTCTCTAATACAATTTGACATTCTATTTTCTTGATAACTTCTATTCTAACATGGTCCGCCCCCCTTAGTCCCTCAACTCAAGCACAATCTTCAATACAATTTGACTCTCAAGCATGGTTGAACTTAGAGCCGAAACCGACCCAAACCAACACAAACCGACTCAAACTGACTAGGTTGGTTTTGCTTAACACAGTGTTGGTTTCTGATGGAGGGTGATTTGACCCGATCTCCTAAGAAGGCGACACGTGGACGTGACTCAGCATAAGCAACAGCTCAGCATGACAGCCTGACTATGACTGAGTAGCGAGCTCGTTAAGGTCCTCGCAGGACAGCTCGCTAAGTTACAGCTCGCCATGGGATGAGCTCGCTACAATGCGAGCTCATGGACCCCGGCATGTGGAAAGGGAATACTCCAAGACAAGTCTATCCCAACTCGCGAGTTGAGAGAACTAGTTGACTCCAATACTTAGGCAAGAAGACTGCCCCAAAGGCAACCTCAGGTGGAATCACCCCGGGACACATCCAGGAGCTCGCTACAAGGCTTATGGGATAGCTCGTTGTTAAGCGACGTGGCATTCCCAGGAAGCTTCTTATCTGATGAGACCGTACCCATCAGATTGCATCATGTCTCCTGACTGACGACGCAGTCCTTTCCAATCTAGCAGACTGCACCCACGTCTCTCAACAGGTGGTGGCGTGTCTGTCCTTTCCGGGTCGTGTCACTGATCCGATTGGGTAGAACTCTACAACGGTTACCTGCGCAGCCCTGGCAAATAACGGCTACATCAGAGGTCCAGTGGCGATTACGCCCGATTTGACAAGAACACCCATATTTAAAAGCCCCAGGGTCGAAGGGGCAAAGGAACCTTATGTTAATCTCGAACTTTCATTGATCTAGCGCTACCTGCACTCTCAGCTCTCTTTGCATTCTTTACAGATCTCTCAAGTGTTCTAACTTAAGCATCGGAGTATTCCCACCGGGCAAGTTCCCCGGGAATCCTTCATCGTCTTCTTCTCAGGTACTGTCCGTCGCCAGCTAGGAGCCAGTCGACTACTAGCAAGGAGTGCTTGGATCGCGCAACATCATTTGGCACCGTCTGTGGGAACGCTTTAAAAAGCCTTCCTCTAACCTCCACATTCCCTCTCAAAAAATCAGCATTCATGGATTCCTCTAGTAATGCCGGACGTGGTGCCGACCAGAATGCTTCAGGGGAGCAACCCTAGCTCCCTACTGTCTGCATTGGACAGTTCACCGTCCCCCTCTCCACGGACGGAGTTCCCAGCTTGAACGTGCCACACACAGTGGCACTTGTGAACACTCCACTCCCTTCCACGGTTGGAGCAACCTTCACTGAACCTTCCGTTGTTCCCCCAATCAGCAACCAAAACCAGCTTGAAGACCTGGTGTAGTGCATACGAGCCTTGCAAGTTCAAATGCAATGGTTCCAGCAGTTTCAACTCTACCAGCAGCAAATGTTGCATCAAGTTTCTCAGTACCAGTACCAACAACAGTTTCCTTCACTGCCTCAGGCCCAATAGCTGCTTCCCCCTTGGCATCCGGTCTCGAAGCAAGCCAAGCCCTCCCGCCAGAGCGAACAACCTCACCGGGGAGAGGCCTCTTAAACCCAGAATCCTTCCAAAAGCCAAGCCTTGTCCCACGATAGGAAGGAGAGACCAGTCACCCCCGCCTCACAGCCTGCAGGTAGGTCGGGGGCCTCCTAGCCGGTTAGGCCCGCATCTCCTCAGCGCTCTCAGTTCGAGCTCCCGCTCGTAGAAAACCAGTTCGAGGTCCTAGCCGCAGATTACAGGCAGGGCCCTTCGGTTCACAGCTATCATCAGCAGTCCGAGCCCATCGAGCTCGGTAATACTGAAGCCAGCAGCACCAACGTCGACCCGACGAAGCAGCAGCAGAGGCGCCAACGAGCTCGCCGAACCTTTACCCGCGTCCTGCCCGAGCACAAGGGTTAGGAGGAGGTAAGCTTAGATGAAGTAAAAGCTACTCCTCTCCTTTCAGTCCCTTCCCCTCTGTCATCAGAACTTCTTGCGGTCCCTATGCCAAAGGACTTCAAGCTCCCTCCACTGGATAAGTATGATGGATCCTTCGATCCGAATGATCATGTGGATGCCTTTCAATCCCAGATGCACCTGGCAAGAGCCAGTGAATCTTGTATGTGTGTGGCCTTCTCCACCACCTTTAAAGGAGTGGCCCGCACATGGTACCAAAATCTTGCGCCCAGATCGATAAGAAGTTGGGCGCAGTTTGTGCAAATCTTCACCTCCCATTTTGTCACCAACAAAAGATGCCCAAGAACTCAGGAAAGCCTCCTCGACATAGTTCAGAAGGAAGGGGAGTCCATTCGGAGCTACATCAAGCGGTTCAATGACGCTTGTTTACAAATACCCAATCTGGACCCATATAGAATTCAAGTGGCACGTGGTTGTCAATCAGCCCAAGACCGTGACCGAGTTCCTCAAGCTCGCGGATCGGTTTATAGGTATGGAGGAGGAGATCAACTAGATGGGCGAGCAGGCCCTCGAGAAAAGGAAAAGGGAAACAAAGCCCTCAACTCAGGGCGATAGCAAGAAGAAGTAGGACCAAGCCCGGGGGGCAAAGCCGAGTCAGCCTTTCCGAGCTCCAGCAGTAGAGAGGACGGACTACACACCCCTCAACGTGAAGCAGGCCGTGATCCTCATGGCGATCAAGGACGCCCCGTATGTGAAGTGGCCACCTCGGCTAAACGCCGATCCTCGTGTAAGGAATAAAAATTTGTATTGTAGTTTCCACAAAGACCACGGTCATAGCACTGAAAATTGTAAAAACCTCCGTGACGAGATAGAGGAGCTCATCCATCGCGGATACTTGAAAAATTTTGTACAAAATAATAATAATAGTCAAGCAGGTCGATAGGGGGAGCAGAATAGAGATGCTCCCAAATCCAACAGGCAGGCAGGGCAACCGCAGAGGCAGCCCTCGGAAGAGAGACCAGTTCGGGGGACCATCCACGTAATCGTTGGAGGTTCGATTGTTGCTGGCTGTACCACAGCTGCAGCTTGGACATCAGCTCGCGAGGCCTCCAGGGAAGAACAGAACTCATCGAAGCAGCCAAGGACGAAAGATCCGATCTTCTTCACAGAGGATGGCGCACGCGGGGTCCACTACCCCCATGATGACGCGCTCATCATAAAGGTAAAGATCAACGACTTTGAAGTCAGGCGTGTCCTCGTCGACTCGGGCAGCTTGACAGATATCCTCTTCAAAGCAGCCTTCGACCAACTTCAGCTCCAAAAAAGCGACCTGAAGCCCGCAAATACTCTCCTGGTAGGCTTCAGCGAAGAGGAAGTCAGGCCCCTGGGAAGGATCATAGTACCTGTGGAAGTCGGCACTTGGCCTAGCATAGTGATGCTCAACCACGATTTCTTAGTGGTCATAACCCCCTCCCCGTACAATGTCATAGTAGGTCGGCCGATCACCCATGCTAGGCTCAACCACGATTTCTTAGTGGTCACAACCCCCTCCCCGAACAATGCCATAGTAGGTCGGCCGATCACCCATGCCCTACGAGCTGTGGTCTCCACTTACTATTTGGCCATGAAGTTCCCCACGGACTTCGGAATTGGGATAGCGCGAGGTGACTAGCTTGAGTCTCACAAATGCTACGTCGTCGCCCTCAAAGGGAAAGCCAAGGTAGCCGACGACCTCGAGCTGGAGCGACCTAAGGAGCAGTGCGAGGAGCAAGCTGCGCCCATGAAAGAGATCGTCTCCATCCCGGCATCGACGGAGGACCCAGCCCGGACACTGCAGATCGGTGCTTCCATTGAGGAGCCTCTACAATCTAAACTGTTAGGCCCATTAGACTGAAGAAACGCAACTTAGCCCTAAAGCGATGGAGGGCAGTCGACGAGGAGGTCGGGAAGCTCCTCGCAGCCAACTTTATCAAGGAAGTCCACTACCCGAGCTGGGTGGCCAACCCCGTTCTAGTAAAAAAGGCTAACGGCAAATGGCGCATGTGCGTCGACTACACCGACCTGAATTGAGTTTGCCCAAAGGGCCTCTTTCCCACTCCCCAAGATCGACCGTTTGGTGGATGCGACCTCAGGGCACGAGTTGCTGAGCTTCCTAGATGCCTATTCGGGCTACAACCAGATTAGGATGGACCCAGCTGATGAAGAAAAGACTGCCTTTATAACCAAGCTCGGCCTGTACTGTTACAAGGTCATGCCCTCTGGGTTGAAAAACCCCAATAAGTGTGTATTCGGTGTTACCTCGGGTAAATTCCTGGGGTACATCGTTAACTGGCGCGACATTGAAGCCAACCCGGATAAAATAAAGGCCATCCAAGACATGAGACCACCCCAGAAACTGAAGGAGGTTTAGAGGCTGAATGGTCGAATAGCTGCTTTGAGCCGCTTCATGTCCAAGTCGGCAGACCGCTGCCTGGCTTTCTTTAAGGCAATTAAAAGCAAAGGTTTTGAATGGACCAAAGAGTGCTAGCTCGCTTTCGACGAGCTCAAAAGGTACCTCGCTAGTATACCGGTCTTAACCCAGCCCGAGGAGGGCGATGTTTTAGACATGTACCTCTCGGCAAGTGACGAAGTGGTTAGCTTGGTACTGATAAAAGAGGTAGATTGGGTCCAACAACCTATCTACTATGTTAGTAAAGTGTTGCAGGGAGCAGAGATGAGATATCTAGAGATAGAAAAGTTGGCCTATGCACTAGTTATTGCAGCCCAGAAGCTTCTTCCGTACTTCCAAGCTCACATTGTCATCGTCCTCACCAACAAACCTCTGAGGCAAGTTCTACTCAAGCCCGAGGTCTCCGATAGACTGACGAGGTGGGCCGTTGAGCTCAGTGAGTACGATCTCCAATACAAGTCGCGAACTACTATCAAGGCCCAAGCCTTAGCAGACTTCATCACGGAATGCACTTTCAGCTCTGAAGTCCCCAGGCCGGTCGAACACGAGGCCCCCAGCTCGGGCAAGCCCAAAGCTCCCAGGTCGATTGAACTTGTGCACCGTGAGGTAGTAACCAGTGTGGCATCTCTCCTAGTTAGGCCAAGCGTGAACTGGGATGAGGAGCCCTGGATCCTTCACGTAGATGCCTCGTTAAACCAGCAGGGCAGCGGAGCCGAAATCATTCTATACGGCCCAAGCAGCACAAAGCTGAAGTACGCACTACGCTTCAAGTTCGCGGCATCCAACAATGAAGCGGAGTACGAAGCATTAATAGCCAGGCTAGCTCTAGCCAAAGAGGTGAAAGCGAAGCATATCGTCATCTGTAGCGATTCACAGCTCGTGGTCAATCAAGTCACAGGCGAATACGAAGCTTGTGAACCAACCATGATTGCCTACTTAGCCAAAGTAAGAGAGGCCCTACTCAACTTCTAGTCACACTACATCAAGCAAATCTCGAGATCGGAGAACGCTGAGGTCGATGCCTTGTCCCGATTAGCCAGCACCAGTGATAATACCATGAGAACCGTGTACATAAAGAACCTGCCTCGGCCTAGCATTCTCAGGGGGGCAGAAGAGGTCGCTCCTGCCTTTCAAGCAGAGTCGAGCTGATTTGATCCGCTCGCGAGCTTCCTGCTACACGGGACCCTCCCTGCAGACCGCAATGCCGCCAGAAGGGTAGAGCGTCAGGCGGCCAAATACGTCATAATAGATGAACAGTTGTACCGAAGATCTTACACTCTCCCCTACCTGCGCTGCTTGCGACCTTCCGAAGCCGAGCTCGTGCTCCGCGACACTCATGAGGGCCTGTGTGGCAGACACTTGGGGGGTAGGGCCCTCGCCCAAAAAGCGCTATGACAGGGGTACTATTGGCCAACAATGAAAGCAGATGCGATCGAGCTCGTCAGAAAGTGTGACAAGTGCCAGAAGCACGCCAATATCCACCATCAACCTACCGCCGATTTGAAGTATCACACCAGCTCGTGGCCTTTTGCACAGTGGGGGATCGATATACTCGGACTGTTCCCACCAACAACAAGCCAAAGGAGGTTCTTAGTGATAGTAGTTGATTATTTCACTAAGTGGGTAGAAGTCGAACCTCTCGTAACAATCACAGCCCGGAACGTACAGAACTTCTTTTGGAAAAGTATAGTGTGCCGCTTCGGGCTACCTCGGGTACTGATCTCTGACAATGGTAAGCAGTTCGAGGACACTAAATTACAAAACTGGTGCCAAGACATGGGAATTCGATAGAACTTTACCTCAGTCACACACCCTCAAGCAAACGGCCAAGCGGAAGTCACGAATAGAGCTATCCTCCGCGAACTGAAGGCACGCCTGGACTGACTTAAAGAATTATGGGCAGACGAGCTACCCAATGTTCTATGGGCTTATCGGACCATAGTGAAGACCGCTACAGGCGAGACTCCCTTCAACCTCACCTATGGCACTGAAGCAGTCATCCCAGCCGAGATCGAGGTCCCCTCGCTACGACTAGAAGTGTACGATGACAAGGCAAATGAAGACGAGCTACGCACCAACCTCGACCTCCTTGACGAAGTACGGGACCTCGCATATATTAGGACTGTGGCCTACCAGTAGAGAGTAGCTCGGTACTATAACGCCAAGGTCAAGAAGTGGAACCTCTGCATCGGCGACCTGGTTCTTCGTAAAGTTATGGTGCATGAGCCCGGTGTTGGTAAGCTCGGGCCAAACTGGAAAGGACCCTACCAAGTAAAGCGGGTGCTCGGGGAAGGAACATATGAGCTCGAAACCCTAGAAGGGAAACAAGTACCTCGGGCATGGAATATTGTCAACTTAAGGTAATATTACCTATAACTATTGGGTAGACCACGAGTCACTCCTAAAGCCTAAGGGCCAAAATGTCGAGCTAACGTAGACTTCGGCGCGATAAGACCCAGTCGCCTCTATGGCATGGGTGAACTACTGAGTAGACCACGAGTCACTTCCAGAGCCTAAGGGCCAAAATGCCAAGCTAACGTAGACCTCGGTGCGATAGGACCCAGTCGCCTCCATGGCATGGGCGAACTCCAAGAGTGGACTATAAGTCACTCCCTCAGCCTAAGGGCTAAAACATCGAGCTAACTAAGACCTCGGCACTGTGAAAGACCTAATCGTTTCGTTGGCAAAGGCCAAGTATTAATACCGAAGGCAAAGGCAGCTCGGGCATGAACCCTATGAAGCGTAGCCTGCCTCGGTATTCTAGTTGAACCTGATAAGGGACAACCCACGTCAACTTAACCTAGGTGCATACAGCTCGGGCTTACTATAGTGACCACCTCGGGGTATACCATAAGATTACCTCAAGTATGGAGGAACAGCTCGGGGTAACAACTACCGAAAGATCCTACTTCGTACATGTAGCTCTAACAGCTCGAGTGATAAAATCGCTTCGGCAGAAGGTAAAAAGCACACAATACTTAGCAGAAAAAGGCAAACCATTTCATTACTAACTTTTACAAAAAAACAAACAAACAAACAACTATAAAATGACCAGCTTTTAAGGAAATTTTAGTCAATTGAATTAATTCCAACTCCTATAAATTATACTTACCCTCCTAAATTTTCATCACACCAATTCTCATTCTATTTCATATTTTCATATACTCTTTCATGGACTCTCATACTCTCTAATCCTTAATTCTTAATTTTATTCAAGTTTCAACAAGAAGAAAGCTTGCTCAAGCATCGCAAGTTTGCAAATTGGGAGGCTTAGAAGCTTCATTAGTTGAAATCAAGTTGGGATTGCAGACTAGCGGACCAAGTAAGTTGCAATTAAAATCCATTTCCCAACATGTTCACCTTCAAGGGATGTACAATCACAATACAACAACACCAACATGGGTGCTAATGGTTCAATCATTGATGCCAGAAGCCACACCTACAAAAGAGAAAAACCAACCTAGTCTAGGAAATGTTTAATATAGAACATCTTTAGGGAAAGGGAAAAAGAGTTGTTTGCATAAAATGTAAGAGTAATTTTAGTTATAGAAACAAAGATGGTACTATCCATTTTGTATAAACATATGGTTAGTCATCTAAAAAATAAAAACAATCAAAATAAAACACAAATTGGGTGTGGGTTTTTTAGTAATTTTGAATATTTCTTAGGAAAATGAGACATGAATTAGCTAAATATATTATACATGCTACATAACCATTTTTATTAGTTGAAGACCCTAGGATAGAAATATTTTACAACATTCAATAAATCTCCAATTTAAAAAAATTTTATAAATACAATTTGAGCAAATAATTTTAAAAAATTCATATAAAAATTTTAATTTCTACTTTGTCAATTTTTAATCTAAAATTTCACTTACATCTAATATTTGGACTTCAAAGTATAATATTAATTATATTTGTGTTATGTGGCATTTTATTGATGAAAATTGGCTTTTACAAGAAAGATTTTTTTAGTTTTACAAGACTCGAATGGCCACACATTTGGCCCAACAATTGTTTCTAGTATTTTAAATACTTTGCATATTTATGAAATTGAAAATAAAGTTTTTTATTGGTTTTGATAATGACAGTAACAATGATTCAACAACAAATATTTTAAAAGTTCAATTAAGACCATGTTTATATGGTCAATTATTTCATATTAGATGTGCATATTACATCTTAATTTATGTGTACAAGATGCTTTAAATAATATTTCTCCTCACAGTTCTAAAATTAGAAATTGCACTATGTAAATTACAAGTTTTGGAACAAGAAAACAAGAATTTAAATGTTTGTATAAAAAATATGATCTAAAATATATAAATTTTGTATTAGATGTTCAATATAAGTGAACTTCCACTTATTCTATGCAGAGAGTTGTATTTTTATATAAAGATGTTCTTACAAATTTTTATAATGAGAAAATGCCCCAAGATTTTATAGTTAACAACGATCGGAAAATTGTAGTTTGAATAAAATATTTTTTATGATACAACTAATGCATTTTCGGGTGTTTATTGCTCAACTTCTTAGGTTTTAGTTAATAAATTATTTATGATTAGTTACTTTTTTAAAATATAAAAATAATTTACAATTTAAAAACATTATTGATGTAATGGAAATTAAATTTAAAAAATACTCGAAAATTATTTCTCTTCTTTATTGCTTAGTTGTAATATTAAATCCTATGATTAGAAATTATTTAGATGTTTTACTTGAATCTTATTATGAAAATATAGAAAGTGAAATTAGAACAAAAAATATGAAGTTAATAATTTATTATTTGAAAGTATAGTGTATATAAATCTCAATAATTAGGACATAGAAGAACTTGTATAGCCTCAACACCAAAACCACTAGTACTACGAGAACAATCCATTGTCATTTCTCCATCAAGTTCAATTATTGAACATCATTTATATTTACAAGCTAATTTTAGTAATTTATCAAATTCTCTTAGCTATGAAGAATTAAATAACTTTGATATTTTAGCATGGTGGAAAGAACATGGAAAAAATTATCTAGTTCTTGCCACCATGGCATGTGATCTACTAACCCCATTGGTGTCCATAATTCCATCAGAGTCTTGTTTTAGTATAGGTACTTGGGTAATTGATGACAAGAGAAATTGCATGAACAATGAAAGTCTATAAATGTGTATATGCTTGAAGGATTGACTGGATGCTAAAGACAGACTACAAGATTAGGGAGGACATAACACTTCAATTAATGGTTCATTAGATGCAGTTGATGAAAATCAAGATCAAGGAGATGGAGGTGGAACTTGAAGTTCAAGGAAATAACGAAGTCAATATTTTTTTTATTACTCAATAATTATACAACATTTTTAAAACTATTGTAAATTTTGGTTTTCAATTTTTTTTTTAAATTTATTCGTGATTATTTTTCAATACAACAGTAATTATATTATTTTTTTTGTTCTAACTCCATTATAAATTTTTCAATTTATTGTTTACTTTGTAATCATTAAATTCAGATGAAATAAAATTTCTGAAATTTTGTCTTCAATTTGTTATCTATTTTGTATTTTGTTAAATTTTTTTGTCCCCAAATTTGTCATTTTTACTTAGCAAAGAATGAAGAAAATGACAAAATAAAAAAAAAACTTGGTCTGGCTCAACCTAGCCTTGCCCAGGCCTACAACATAGCATGGTCCTGCCTAGCGCTCATGCCTTGGGCTGTGCCAAGCATGACTTAACCTTTAAGGAGTCTGGATTTCCTACCCACAATAACTCCACCCACACCTACCCACATAAACAGCCACACATAGGGAATATTCCATCTTTTTACATGTTATTATATACGGGCAGATGTTCCCAATGCACGGAGGTAGTATTTTGTGGATAGTCATGGGTAGAATTCTTGTGGGTAGAAGATCCAGAGTCACCTTTTTAAGAGGTCCAGGGGCAGACGGGCACAATTCACCCAAGCGGCCAAGCCCACATGCCAGCACACCACAACCCGCTACAGCACAAGCAGCCTGCAAAAGCGGGCATAACCCACATTACACCTCTAGGATCAAATCCCACTACCACGGGGTTTGGGGATTTTAAATTGTAATTCTATAAAAGATTAACTTGTGCCTACCTAATTTTGTCATAATATAGCATGTAGTCAAAGTTGCAAACCATTCCAAAAAGTTAGAAATCAATAATTATAGGCTTTTCATGGTAGACCTCACCTTACGGCTCAAATATGTACAGGCAAATACAAGATTTAGAAAAATTTAAAAATACAATATACAAGGTTTTGTACCGTACGTACAACGTATTTGTATTTCTACTCTTTCCAAATTTATTATGCTTTTAGAAAGTTACCAACACAGAATCAGCTTTGATTGGAGTCTTTAGTCATAACATGCGGAATTATATACATCTTACGTTTTTTTCTTCTTCTTTTGACCGTAAACTAGCCCCCCTGTTTACTAAAAAGAAAAGAAAAACCTAGAAATTAGACAGATCCGGTCGATCTTGTGCATCCATTTTATGGCAGAATTCCAGATTTTGTCCTCCCAAAAATGTGCTCATACCATCTTAGCAACACTTCACAACTGTACATAATAATATCATCCCGTTTCTAATACACGGTTGCAAATGTTGTGACTTGTGAGGACGAAATCCCATCTCTTTACAGGAAGCTGTAGATCAGTGGATTTGGTCCCGTGCCACCTAGCCACGAACTTTTCCCACATCTCTACCCAGTGTGAGGACCATATGCTTGTAGTGTGTCCTGTGGGTAGAGATGTTTGAAGAGTGTAAGGGGGTAGGAGATCCAAGCTCCTGACTGAGTGTAGCTTTTCTCACAAGGCCTATATTCCCTACTATAAAACATAATATATTGTATCAATCCTTTGAAGTGAAAGATTCCCATCAACCGGTTTTAACCCGCAAAGGAGAACCACCACTCCACACACCGCTTTTTCTGAATACATATATGGATTTTCAGTGTAGAAAATGTTAAGTTAATAAAAGATTACATGAGATGCCAAAAGAATTGAGGGGTAGGAAAAGGAAAAAGGAAAAGGAAAAGAAAAGAAAAAGGCAAACTACCTCTATGGCTATTGACGCCCCTTCCTCTTGACGATATAAGATTTCCTAAAATCAAATACTGTGTGAATAATCACAGAACAAAACATTCAGCCGCACATCACGAATATTTCTCCATGAATTTAATATGTATGTATGAGGGATATTACCGTGCTTTTAGAATGTATAATTTTTTATTTCAAGGATCTCATTTTCTTATACGAGGATCTCAATGGAGAAAATGTTGAGTGAAGATGTAAGTTTGTTCAAAACATAAATAAAAAATAAAAAGATGATTGTCATTTTTAACCTCAAACTTTATTCTAGGTGGAGGGGCAGACACCTTTGAATTTTAGGGTTATTATTTGAAACTCTCTTTCAGTTTTCACCATTTCTCTAAACTTACCTTGACTTAGATCCCCTGTTAGAAAGCTTTTGTAGTCTAAAGCTTACCTTCTGACAGGTCACTGTTCCCGACCATTAATAGAAGCTGTCCATGTATGCTTTTAACTATTTTTAATGACTAAACTGACCTTTAAATGTGAATTTGTATGCACACCCCACAGGCATCCCACATCACATCCCAACTGTGTATTAGGAACATCTCTAAATGACAAGGATGGAAGATGTTCCCAATGCACACTAAGACCCAAGACAAACTTAATCCAACATATCTTGGAGTGGGTTTGGGCTCAAGTGTTTTAATAATATGTATATATATATATATATGTATATCATAAAATGTTGAGTAGGTGCATATTGAGTTGGGTTAGGTTTAGGCTACCTGGGCTCAGCCCAAGCCTAACCTAAATTTAGGTTAGGCCTGAGATTTTGGGTCCAAGCCCGACCTAGTATGCAAAAGCTCTGGTTGGGCTGGACCAAACTAAAATTGGGCTTACCCAAATTATACCCATAACTCTTTTTGCCTCAAATTCTTTTAACAAAGCCCATGCATCGTGTCCCTTCTAGTATATTAAAAAATAAGCAAACATAATTTCAAATTCTTAAGCATTTTGTAAATAATATTTTTATTTCTAAAAAATAAATATGATTATATTTTTTAAATAAATAAAATTAATTAATAATTTATAAAATATCTATGTCTATATATTAAATTGCAATGTGCTAAGCTAGCACTTTCCTGTTCTATAGTTTATTCTCAAAGCCACTTATCTTTTTTTTTTGGTTTTTTTTTTAACTTTCTAATTTTAAAATTTAACAAAACAACTCAAGTGACCAATCACCTCTAAGACATTTAACACTCATCATTTAACTCAAGTGACCAATCCCATTAATTCTTTTAATAATGTCTCCTCATTAATTATGCTATACACTCTCCTTCAATAACCCATGCCACTATGGCAATGTTTGGTTCATTGCTCTGGGCCTCATTCTTTTAATTCTTGCTTATTCGAGGCAAGAATGGGCAAGAATGAATAACATTAGAGTGTTTGGTTACAAAATTCTTGTCATGGGCTACATTCTTTTTAGAATGAAAAATCAGCCCCGTAGCACGAAAATTGAGTAGCATGCAGTATGAAAAATAGTCATGTCCCATCTTGCTCATCTTAATTCTTTGAGGAAACTCTACCTATAAAATTGTTGACATAGATGTTTGCTTTTGCAAAAGCACTTTTACAAAAGTACTTTTATGAAAACACTTTTACAAAAGTACTTTTTGAAAACACTTTTATAAAAGTACTTTTACATTAAAGCACTTTTATAAAGTACTAAATGTACTTTTATAAAAGCACTCCACTTTTATGAAAGCACTTTAATAAAAACACTTTTACAAAAGTACTTTTATAAAAGCACTTCCCTAAAGTATTTTTATGAAAGTACTTTTATAAAAGCACTTTCATGGAAGTACTTTTACGAAAAAATACTTATATAAAAGCACTTTTTAAGAAAATACTTTTACAAAACATCTATATGTCAACTCGTAAACATTGACTATTAGAGACCTAGGTTAGCAGTTTATGAATACCAGCAAAATTGTTTTTTAAAGAATAAAATGATAAACATAGAGCACTTGTTAGTCTAACAAGAATTCATTTTTAGGAAAAAAGTGTTTGGTTCTAACAATATTTTCTCATTCTGCCTATTTTTACCCATTCTTATCTATTTTAGAATTTTGTCTTGGGTAAGAATGAGAAAGAATGAGAGTTGAACCAAACATGGCCTAATTCTCTCCCATCTCCATTACTTCATTAAATTGCATAAAATTCATATCTATATAAATGTCCATTTTAATTTAATTATATATATATACATATATAAATAAATTTAACTACAATTATATACATACATACATATATTGCATTAAACTGTAATTATCAGTAAAATTAATTAATTGAAATTGAGATATTCAATGATATATTATTGTGATAAATAATCTACTTCTATTTAAAATTATAATCCATTTATATTCCACTTAAAAATAATAAAAAATAATTAACCATTATAAAAATAATTTAGTAAGTTACTTAAATAAAATAAAAAAATTATTAATTATAGTTATTGATAAAAAAATATTAATTTAATAAATAAAAGGAGTAAGATGAATTAAGTTAAAATTCATATAAACTAATACAAAATCATCTAACAATTATTAGTTTTATAATTAGATTTATTAATTTAAAACCAACTTAAGTTCCACTAAAATTAAAAAATCATATAGTTAATTAAGTTTCATAAGGAATTTAAACTTAATAAAAACTTAATATACTAAATAATTTCAATTTTTAATAATATCAAAAGTTAATAAAAAATATTAGTACTAAACATATTGTAATTATTTTAAAGTCAATTTAAATCACATTTACAAATAAGGAAAATTATAAAAACCTCATTGGGTTTTCTAGCAATCCTATGAAACTCCCCAGTGTTTTGACCCTAACAACAACATCCCCTATTGTTTTGAAAAAAGGTGCATATACCTTCCTTTAGTCAGCATTCCAAATAAAAAGTGTTGATGTAATGCATTAATTTTACTTCACTTCAGCCTTTTTACATTTGTCCAAGAAAAGTAACGAGAATAATTCTTTCAAAATTGTCTATCAAAATAAATTAGTGAAGGGTTATTTGAAACTTTAAATTATGTATGATAATACATTAACAATGATAAGGGTAATTTGGTAATTTCAATGTCTTTATTACTGAAAAGCCAAGGGAAATGAGGTATTTGCACTTTTCTTCTCAAAACTATAGGGTAGGGGTGAGCAAAAAAAAAAAATCGAAAAACCAAACCGACAAATCAATTAACCAAACCGGTCGGTTTGGTTTTAGTTTGATGTTTTAAAAAACTGAAGGTACCGGTTCTATTTCGATTAACTAATATAGAAAACTGGCGGTTAACCGGACTGAGTAGTATACATATATTTCTATATATTTTATATATATTTATGTATATTATATTATATATATATTATATTTTTTATATATTATAAATTAATAAATATGCATTATATATATATATTTATAATATATTATATTATTAATCATTTAAAATATAATATTTTATATATTTATAATTTTTTATTATATATTTATATATATTTTTATAATATATATTGTAAAAACTAAAAAAACCAAAAAATCGATGAACCGAACCAACGGTTAACCGAACCGATCAACCAGTTAGCCGACTAGCTTTGGTTCGGTTTCGGTTACCAATTTTTCAAAAACTAATAGTACCGGTTCAATTCCAAAAAATGTGTCAACCGAACTGTGAACACCCCTAGCCTTTGTTAGGGTCAAGACAATTGTGAAACAGTAAAGGTATACATAGTCAATTAGTCAAACCATAAGGTTAATTTAAGAAATTTACTCAAAGTATGATTTGCTTGAGTATACAAATTTGATTTTTCCCCAAGGTTCAAAATTTCGTTACGTATCGGCTGATATGTATCGTATCTTTGAGGTTCCGGCACGGGGAATGGTATCAAATCTTTAGTACCATTCCGGAAACGTATTGTGCCCGTTCGGTAACGTTTCGATAAGTATCGACCTATTTCAGTGTTGTATCAGAAAATACGCAACCGATACGATAGCGTATGGCCAATACAATGCGATTTTACTGTTGCGGAAAATCAAAAAAAAAAACGTCATTCGAAAGAGGGCTTCTAAAAAAAACTTCATTTTAGAAGCCCTCTTTCTTCCCAAAACCCTCTAGAAACCTTCATACCATTCTTGGAGAATGAAATCTAGTCAAAACCCACCAAAATATCCACAAATTTCCAAGATCCAACAAGTTTTTCAAGATTGTTAAAAAATGAGCGAAAATATGTATGTTTCTTCAATTTTTTTTACAATCTCAGCCAATGTTTTTGTGTTTTTTTAGTTTGGATGCTTAGAAACATCTTTGTGAATATTTGAAATTTTCTAAAATATTAAAAATCTGAAAGAAATGAAAATTTTAGGTTTCTTTTTGTGATCTACCTCTAAATATTGATTATGTTGTAGATCTATGGATGATCTATCACATTCATAGATAAATTTAAATTTCTTCTAAATAATTGATATTTTTATTTTATAATTTTTAGAATAATATATAATATATAGGTTGAGTAAGTTGTAGAGCTAAGAATGACATCAATATATCGAAATATCATATGAAGATTTTATGTTGTTTTTTATTCTTATTTTTAGATTATAAATATTTATTTATTTCTCTAATTTTTTGCTATGATAAAATTCTAATAATAAATATTTACAATAAATATATGGATGATCTATTATGTTCATAAACCCATTCAATTTTTCTGTTGCATATTTACTTTTTAAATTTTAGTTTAATTTTTAGAATAAAACATGCAAAATAATTATTTCAATAAAAATAAATAATTATTTAGTTTTTAGAATGAAATATGCAAATTAAGTATTTCATCTATTATGTCCATAAATTCATTCAAATTTTCTGTTACATATTTACTTTTTTTAAATTTTAATTTAATTTTTAGAATAAAACATGAAAAATAATTATTTGAATAAAAATAAATAATTATTTAGTTTTTAGAATAAAACTTGCAAAATAATTATTAATTTTAGAATAAAAAAATAGATGTCCATGAAGCCATTCAAAAAAAATATTTGTTTAATTTTTATAATAAAGCATGCAAAATAATTATTTGAGTAAAAAATAAATAATTATTTAAAAAATACAGAAAAATGTTTGATTCAATAATTACAAATTTTACATAATTATTTGATTCAATGATTTTTGATTGCTTAAATGGATTAGATAACACTTGGAAAATGTTTAAAACAATTAAAAAGATTTTTTAGTAATATTTAAAAAATACAAAATAAAAGGCATTGGTATATTTCACATGAGAATCTATAATTTGAATGTGAATATAATTGTGGCCTCAAAAATATGAAAACAGTTATTATTTGTTTAATTGGATATTTGTATTAGATAATAATTGAAAAAAAATATTTTAAAAAAATAAAAAAATTTCTGAATAACAATTGAAAATTAATTTACTAACACATTAACACTTAAAATTGGATAATTTATATAATAATTGATCAATTATGTGATTGATGATTTCATGTAAAGTTTTAACTTTTAAACATCATAATGGGATTCAAATGTTGAATTTGTAAATTATAATAGATTTAAAATTTGAAGTTGGAACTTGGCAGATTGGAACTGAATTAAGTGTTTTATTAAATAGTATGTTTTTGTTCCTGTTTGTTGATTATAATATTTTTTTTTATAAAAGCCCATTAAAACACGTGATTTTTATGTATAAATAACTCATTTAAGTCTTATATTTAGTGATATTGGTGTTTACTTATGAATTTATTAGAGTATTTATAGCATTTACATGTGTTTTCATGCGTCTCTTAATTTTTCGTCCGTATTTATATGTATCCAAGGTGTGTCCCGATATATCTCTTATATTTGTCCTTCCAATACTTTGAACCTTGTTTTCCCCAAAAGTATAGTGTCTTTTTTGATAAAAAAAAGTATGGTGTTAACTTGCCCCATCCATTATTCAACAAAGCAGCTCAATCCAATACGCCCACGTTTCCATAAATTTGGAAAAACATAAAAAAAAAGAAAAAAAAAACAACTTTTAAAAGTTAAGAGTTAAGAGTTGTGGCCATTGGAAGGGCTTTCCGGTGGCTTTGTAAGATGGACCCGATTTGGACGGCCTATAAATAATGTTAGGTGAAAAGCCCAAATTTGCAGTCCTTTAAGCCAAAATAATAAAATAACTTATTTTCATTGAAGTTATTTTAGTCCCCATTTGGGGGTCTTTCCAAGGCAGCTTTTGCCTTTGCAAGATGGGGCTACACCATAAAGCCCAAATATACTGTCCTTAGCCAAAAAAAAAAATAGAAAAAATATATTTTTTATGGAAATTTTTTTTAATGCCCAATTAAGAGTGCTTCTAGTGGTAGCTTTTGGTTGTAGTGATGGGATTCCTGTGAGCAAGAACTATGCATATATATCTATATATTAGTGGAGACTCGTGCATGGCACGGACTTTGTTAAGTAAAAGTTAAATAATAGAAATACATAAGAGTATATAATTGTTTTATATTTTAACTTTTTAATAATCAATTCAATCGAATTCAACCCAAGTTGGTCAATTTTTTAGTATTTCCAATAGGCTTTGGTTTAGTAATTTTCCAACCCGACTAAGTTAGGTCAATTTTAGTTTGGCCATTTGTAAACTGACCAAAACTGAACAGACCCAACCATAAATATTTATTAATATTTTATATTTAAATTTAATTTTTTAATACAGGAAAGTGGAAAAATTCTCATATTTCTTAGTCTAAAATATTTTATATTATAAATTTATTTTTTAATAATATCATTATAATTTATTAAATTTAAGTTTAACTTTTAAGTTTAAATCTTTTGAACAAACGAACCAAACCGAAAATAGGCCCAAACCGATACAATCCGTGTTTGTGGGTTTTAAATAATGGTCAATCAGTTTCGAGTGATAAACTCCCAACTTGACGAGATCGATTTGGTTAGTCAAACGGCCTGCAATTGAACTGAACCAATCATTGAACACTCCCAATTTCAATTAAATTAATAGTCTAATCTCTAATAAATAACAATAGTTTAATCTCCAATAATTATTAAAAATTTATGGGAAAAGTACATAGCCATTGAAGATAAATTTATAATGAAAATATAATAGATATCTAATAATAATACAATTGGTTGGGAAATTGTTCAACCAAAGTTGACTAGAAATACTAGAAAGCAGGTCGATCATTTTCATTAGTTTGATTCGGAATGGCAACGGGGCGAGGCAGGGACAAAGTTATCCCCATCACCATGAGGATCCCCATTCCCCGTGATTTTTTATAATGTCAACCACTATGTTTTTATTTTTTATTTTATTTAAAAAATAAAAATAAAATAATTAAAAATTGCAATCCTATTAGAAAAGATTCAAATATATTCAACTATATTTTTAAAAACATTAATATATAGATGTATGCGTACATATATACATATATAAATGTATGTGTATATATACATATATATTAGCGAGGATCCCATGGGGTGGGGATCGGGGTCCGCGTGGGGCAAAGAGCACTCTCCCCATCCCCGCATCGTCCCCGCCAACAGGGATGAAAATTTTCCCATGTCTATCCCCGTGAGGGAAAAATCATCCCTATCTCTGCCCTATTCAGGAAAAATCCCCACGATGATTGGGGAAATGGAGAAAATTGTCATCCCTAAATTTGATAAACAATGATATCTAAAATTAATTATTGTTATTTTTGTGTTGTAAAATAATATTAAAAGTATTATATAAAATATGAGTGATTATTAATTATTATATATAACAATTGTATACTCTTGCATCCCTAGTATTCTGTGAAAGCATGGGAATTCAGCCAGATATTGAAAATATCTTCCCATAAATTTAACACGTATGAAAGATATTCCTAATGTGTGGCTGGATGCTACGTGAGCAAAGAGATTTTGCTTGCAGGAGATAAACCCTCCAAAGTTTAAATTTGTTGTCCTTCAGCCAAAAAGCTTCGGCCCAACCAATTAGTTTCTCTAAAGAAGATGAATAAAAACAGCTCCATATCTTCCTGTATGTAAGTGGGCTAGTTTTTCTTCTGTATCCATCAAAAACTACATTTAATGATTTAATCATCTATGAATGTAAAAGGCACAAGTACATTATTACATGAATGTCTGTAAATGAAAACAAAACAACAATGCTTTACTTTCAAATTCAAAAAAGTAAAAAGAGCAAAATTACAACAAATATTACAAATATTTCCTGTGCATCAACCACAACTATTATGCCCATTTAGCTAAGACAGACATGCAACCAGCCCCAATTAAAAGTGAGATATATGCTCCAATCTGAAGTCTTCCGTTGCTTTGCATCCTAGGGTTCATGAAATCAGCTGCAAGTAGATCAACAAGCGCCATATAAATCAAGATCCCAGCTGCAGCAGAATCAAGAACCCCTTCAACGCTTAGAGCAGTTGAAGTGTTCTCATCATAAATGTTTGTTATTCCTAAGCCCACTGCAATCCCAACAGGAGTGGTAAGAGAGAAAAACAGTGTCATCACCACTACAGCCCTCCTTTTGAATCTTGCCTGTTGACAGACATGAAAAAAGATGAAATATCTATCAATTAATAAACAAATAAAAGACAAAAAGCAATTGAACCAGAGATACAAACTCTCAAATGAAATTAACCATCTTTTTCATTGCAGTTGGACTGAACCTACATAAATGATTTAAAAGCATAGGACCCAGTTGAGACCAACCCAAGTGGAGCTCTACTCCTTGGGTGGGGTCCAAGAAACAGAGGACAACATACTGCAATTCGGTAAATGAAATGAAACAAATGGTTTTAATTTGATACCTGAGTGATACACCCCCCAAGTCCTATGCCCTCAAAGAACTGATGGAAAGTCAGAGCTGCAACCAGGGGCCTAATTGTTGAAGGGCTTTCAGAAGCTCCCAAAGAAATACCAATAATCACAGAGTGAACTACAATCCCCAACTCCAAAACCTTCATCACCAATACATCATTATTAGTACTCAGTTCTCATAAATTCATAATAATCAGGGCAAAACAGTTAAGGGAATTCAAAAACCCTACAGAAGGATTAATTGGAGAAGAGAAGCAGGAGATGGAAAAGGAAACCACCAAGATTCTGGCCAAATACCAGATTTCTCAACAACCCATTTGAGTGAGATAGGTCAGTCCAACTCCCATGGCAACTTTACCTGCGAAATGATTCGATGCCGAAGAAGCTCCGAACTGCTTGAATCCGATCCGTGAGAGTGACCATGCGTAGCATGCGTATGAACATGGAGGTGCCCTGCATGCTCACCGCCCGTCTCCTGGTCGACACTCAACGGCTGAGATTTATTGAAGTGAAGCCTCTGGAAGTAACTGGTCGCAATGGTATCCACCATTAACGTAATGATTCCAGACATCATTGCGACGAACCCAGTGAAGGGAAAATTCTCCCACACCTTCCCTTTGAGGCAAGGCGACGTTAATTTCTCGAACGCATCGGGGAGAATGTGTATGAACCCTGTTGCTAGGATTACACCAGCTGCGAAGGCCTTGATCATAAAGAAGATATCATTGTCAGGTCGCAACGGCGGGAATGACTTTCCGAGCACCGGAATACAGACTCCAATCGCACTGGCCGACAGAATTGCTACCATCCCAGCTATCTTATATTTAAGTGATGTAGCTTTGTCATGCTCTTCCTCTGTTGGATCACAGGTGCACTCGCCAGAAGCTAAGATGGGGAGGAGGAGGAGGAGGATGAAGAGGAAGAGAGTTGATGAGATTCTCAAGTGCTTAGATGGACCAGGCTGAAGCTTATTCATGGTTGAGTGATAGAGAATGAGACGAAGAACAGAGAGCGCTGAAGTTGTTGGAAATGTGAGGTCTACCAGGATCCCTTAATTATATAAGCATCAGTGCAGCACAGCCAGCAGCTTGTTTCAGAGGTTCTGACTTCTGAATTTGACAATTAAAGAGAAAAGAATAAAAGACAGATACTGGAGATAGCTTAACCGAGCCCTCCCGGAAAAAGCGATGGATTGAATTGAGAAACGGAAAAGGCAGAAAAGAAAGCAGAAAGCACTGATAGATATTAAAAGCATTAAATCCAGGGTGTGGAGTGTGGACATTATGTTGTCATCGTGCTGTGGAAACATGGCTTTAGGCTTAGAGTGGGATCAGTGCTTTGCTTAGATTGGCAAAGTCAACTGACGAGATGTCGTTATAGGAGTTATTTATTCTTTTATTTATAATTATGCTTGATGACACAACAATTTTGTGGCAACATTTTACATTTTGCGAGTTGTGTGACACGCATGTTTTACATCAAAAGAAACCGAGTTCAAATTTCAGGGCATTCCCCTTACGCCATGTTTAGGCTTTGTTTGTTGGAAAAAATATGATATCCGAAAAACAATTAATCAATAAATTGGAATCATAAACGTCATAGAGAATTAGATGTTATTTATTAAAATTCAAATAAATTGGAATCATAAATGTGATAGAGAATTAGATGTTATTTATTAAAATTCATGAATGGGTTTTAATTGGTCAAAACTCTTTTTATATCATATCTTTTCAATATCATAGATTTTCCCTTGTTTGTTATTTATTAAATTAGTGTTTTCTTGGGAGCCCATATCTCCTCCTCGCCACACTATGCATAACGCCTGTAAGTCAACCATATGAGGATGATCTGTACATAGGTTTTGAAAACGGGGTGAAGAATGCAACAAGGGTTGCAACTTGTAATGCCAAAGGATGTGAAAGGCCTTTTGTGCCCTAAGTGTCTAATCAAACCTCTCTAATTTCTTTTTAGTATATATCAAAATAGAAACCAAATGTCCACTCAAATACCCTTAAATTCACCATTAATTCTGCAAACTGTTAAACTTGTAAGATTCCCATCCAATGGTTCCAATCATTCCCCCATCAACTCCATGTCACATGATCACACTCCATCATTAGAACTAGAGTTATGAAATATCCAATCACATCAAATCTCAGCCCCAAATTCCAAGGTTTTGTCATTTTTATTTCAACAAATCTAACACTCCAACACTTCTCCATGCTAAAACCTATGATCTTTACATACCCAACACGATCAAACTATACCAAATTCCACCTAAGAATTCTCTCATTCAACCCCTAAAGCAATTGAGATTCCGATTCGAGGCCCACAGCTAACTGATCCAACTTGACTTAGAAGACATTGAACCATTAAATCTTTCATTTTGCCTATCTAACAAAATATTTGTATTATCTGCCAGATCACAAACACCCTTAGATATCCATTCACCAAACTCCACCTCCACTTTCTATTATTTTACCCATCATCGAACCAAAATTCCATTTAGCACTCCACGGTGATAAAAACCATCAAGCCCTACATCTCCCCTTCTGACCCTACAACAAAACGTATCAAACTTATCCAACAACATTTAAGCACTCTTAGATCCCCATTTATCATTTTCCACCTTTACCTTTCGTTGTGTCACTTATCACCTCTTGGCAAAAACCTTCAAATATGAGATCTTTATTTTTTACCCAACTTTAAACTTAACAAATCCTACTATCAAATTTTAGAAGTCATTGACCATCTACTTATCAAATTTCATTCCAAAATTTTCTTATTTTGCCCTTCCATTTAAAAAAATTTTGATATGACCATTCTTATTGGGTATGATCCCTTAAACCTGAAAACCTTCTCTTTGACCTGTCTTTTAAGACCATAAAACCTTACCATCATCTTCAAACATCACTACATATTCAACCACCATACTTTGCTCACAAAAATTCCCATTTTACCCCTTCTTTAAGAAATATTTCGATTTGACCATTCTCATTGTTTGAAACTCCCCAAACATAAAGACCTCCCTTGGCCTTGTTCTTGAATTCAATAAACCTTACCATTACCTTTCTAAGACCACCAACTACTCACCAGTCAGATTTCGGTCCAAAAGTCCTCATCTTCCCCTCCATTTAAAAAGATTTCGATCTTGTCATTTTCATTGGCTTTGATCCTCCAAACACAAAAGCCTTCGTTTCATCCAAATTTTTAAGACCATCAAACATTACGATTATTCTCCTAAAATCCTTAACTATTCACCTACCAAATTTTAGCCCCAAAATCTCCATTTTACCCCTAGATTTAGAAAGATTTTGGTGTACACACTCTCATTAGTTGAAACCCCCAAATAAGAAATCCTACCCTCTCACTTGGTTTTCAGGTCATGTGACCTTGACATCATCTTCTTGAGACACTCGACTACCTACCCACCAAATTTTAGCACCAAATACCCCATTTTGCCCTTTCATCAAGAAAGATTCTAATTAGCACAATCTTACTGGTTGAAACTTCTAATGCTCAATCTGCCCAAGATCCCTAGCAACTCTAAGGCCCCGTTTGGTTTGCTAGAATAGGGGTCTGGAATCGGAATCGGAATGGGCTATTCCGATTCCAACTGTTTGATTGGACAGAATCAGAATTTCATTCCCATTTCTGCTGGAATGGCATTCCCTCATCTGCCCCTCCCTTGGGAATGAAATTTCATTCCTTTGATTTTAATTCCCATTCTCATTCCTGTCTGAACCAACAAATTATGGGAATGGACCATTCCAATTCCAATTCCAAAGGATTTCAATTCCGATTCCAACGGCGATCCAAACGGACCCTAACATAATTAACCGCCTAAAACAATTGGGACCCACTTAAACATCCCTCCATAAAATTTTCATTCAAAGGCACCCCCTTCATCCTTCAAAAAACTTTAGATTCTGTTTTCAAAAATCTCACTTGCTCATCCATTTCACCTTCATAATTTTGGCAACCATTAGATTCCCCTCCTTAAATCCAGACCATGTCTTAAAAACATCTCACAATTTCAAAACTAAGTCCCTATAATTACCCACCAAGAGAGGTTTAAGGAAAACCTCAGCCCTTGATTTGAACCCATCTCACTTCTCCACCCTAGGTTCACACTTTCTAGCTATTACACTCCAAAATAAACCCTTGTCAAACCCTAGCCGCCTTTCCCTTTTGGAGCCTATCCAAATTTATATCTATATATTAAAACAGAATTTTCCAATAAGTTAAGACTTTCCTATTTTTTGGTTGTTGGCACTTATCTATTTCCTATTTTTTGAATTTTTCTAATTTTAAAATGAACAAAAAAACTCAAAGTGCCAATCACTTTTAAGACTTTTGTCTCTCCTCACTAACTTTTTCTCCTCTTTTTCATTAACTCCTTTAATTATCTCTTATAATTAATTATGACATTAGTTTTGTTCTTCAATAACTCATGCCATTAATTCTCTGATTACTCCATTAAATTCTCTCTCTCTCTCTCTATATATATATATAATATATACATATACATATATATACATACATATATATATACATATATACATACATATATATATATATATATATATTAAATTATCAGTTTAACTATAATTTTAGATACATTAGGTGTATTTACATTAAATTATAATTATTAATAAAAATTAATTATATTGAAATGGATATATTATTAGGCTAAATAATCAACAAATAAAACCAATGTTTAAAAAAACTACCAATAAGGGAAGAGTCAAGGGTAAGAGTTAACCTCTTTGATTTCACCTTAAAAAACCAAAAAGAATTGAGACCGGACAAGTTGGGTAACAATAAAAATAGGCATCTACCAATTTAGTCTATGGGATTCAGGCCATGTTTGGAAGTGCTTATGTTAAAAATAAGTGCTTAAAAACAAGTGCTTATTCCAATAAACACTTATTTTCAGTTGGCACCCAACTATTTCAAGTGCTTATTTGAAAAAATAAGCACTTATTTCATATCGGACATTTGGTAGTCTTTTTCTTCAATAATTACTTCAATAATCATTTGTGACTATTTTGTTCTTCATTTGCTTTCAAATTTTCAAAATATACCCTTTATGAAAGTACTTTTATTAAATTACTTTTACAAAAACACTTTTATGAAAGTCATTTTATGAAAAGTACTTTTATATAAAAGCACTTTATGAAAACACTTTTATGAAAATACTTTTACAAAAGCACTTTTTGAAAGTACTTCTTAAAATTCAACTAGGGATAATTTTATAAATGGTATTTTAAAATTCAACTAGAGATAACTTTGAAAGAAAAAGTAAGCCCTCATTTTTAAAATAAACAACTATTCTAGCTTATTTTCTAAACACCAATAAGTGCTTAAGTATATAATCTCAATCCTAATGAGCACTTATTTCCAATAAACACTTATTTTTAAGCATTCCCAATAAATATGGTCTCAATTACTACTAATATTGAATTGGTTATCCAATTCAAGGTCAAAAAGTGCACCCATTCATGAATGAGATAACCTTGTCCGTTGCTAGAAAAGCAATGATAAACCTTAGATCGGATGTGGTGTACCATATTAGCAGCACCACTTACAGTGGCAAAAGTCAATAAATTCTCATTCTCAGTTGCCTAACTATCGATTTAAGCAAAAGGAACTGTGTCAAGAAGATAGCACATGTGTAAGAGAAGTGACTGTGGCCTCCAATCCCCATTTTTAATGGTGGCGTTATGGTCATTTTGTAGTGATGGGATCTGTTCCTCACAAACGGTTGTTTCACAGGATTAAGTATTGGAGATGTTCCCAATGTATGATAGGATGTGCATGCGAGGCACCAGGTGTGAGGAGCAGATCCGGTCTCCATTTTGTAACGGCTCTGCACGTCAGGTCACGATGATGATGGATTTTACTAAGATTGTGTTTGGTTGCAAGTATTGATGCAAAACCATGATAGGAAAAATAGTTTGAATGTAAATTCTTACCTATTTTTGTTTCAAATCTTAGCTCATTTTATTTGATTGCAGTGCAAATGAAGTAAATTAAAACATAAAATAGAGTAAAGTAAAATCTAAAACAAAATTAAACAAAAATTTGCATTTTTTACATTTACACATTCCTATGCATTTATATTAGTGCAAATAAATTTGCACTGCAACCAAAGACAGCCTAAGGCTATGACCACGTAATCGGGTGTTATTCTTGCATTTAATGAACTGGAGGCTAGGGTTCGGTCATGGTCGTAATGCCTCATCACAGGGAAAGGGGTGAAATACTGGAAACGCCCTCAGAGGCCTGTGAAAAAATGAGGTCACCCTCTGAGGTGACCACGTGTCAAATGCATATTAGTGTAGATAATATTTTCCATATCGTCACTATCTTACATAAGTGTAACATGCACATAAAGTCCAAGCAATTTAAAATTTTTTACCAGCTAAATGGAAATAAATGTGACTTAACGCTTGATAATTAAATTAGAAAGCTGAATTCTTTCAATACTGAAAGTTTAATTTAGCTCCCAACTCATTAGTTTAAAACAAAAATTTATTCTTATTCGGAAAAGTTTAGCCATTGCTTGGACTTGATTATTGTCTCAGGTTGATGATTTATTTTCCCCTTTGGTTTTAGAAAGACAAGGCGGCTTAAGTTTTAAGCCTTAATGGATTTTTTTGAGGTAATTATATTAATGGGTTAGGAAATTGGTTTCAGTTTTGTGCAAACTTAATTTTATATATTTAGGGTGTTGAACAAGTTTTCCGGGTGTTTGTTTTGGTTTTGTGACAAATAAAGAAAAGTAGTTGGTATTTAGTTTTTGTCCCGGCAACAAATCTTCTCTTGGATGAAGTTGGGTTCGATGCTTTAAAAATTGACTCGGAACGGTTCTGGTCATTGGTTTTTGGGTTGACAGATCGAACGGAAAATTCATTCTGACAAAAATAATTAAAATAAAAAGCAGTAAAAAAACCCATTAAACATGCACGAAAAGATCGATAGTTGACCTCCCAGATCAACGGATCATTAATCAATTTAACGGTTTTTGGCCAAGAACCAGAGGTTTGGAAAAATAAGAGAACTAGTTTCCTGCATGGCTCCCAGGCCAAATTAATAGTCCAACCATCCGGGTCAACAATTCAAAAACATTGGTTTGATTTATGAGTTTTGTTACTTGACTATATTTTTGTAACCCAAGCAAATGGGTCCTAGGAGAATTGGCAACCCAAGCAATTTTGTAGTTGTCATGAGGTCTATGTTCTTAGTTTTTTTAGCTTTAGTATGACATGTTTTGTTTTTGTTCTTATTTTTCTTCAACGCTGATTATTAACCTGGGGCATATGTTAATATGCTACTTTATTGTCTAAACTTTGATTGATTGTTTCTAAATAATTTAGACTTATAAAAAGAAGGAATTTCGTAATTACCCTAGGCCAATTAGTGTTAAGTAATTCAAACTATGGGGCTAGGTGGTCCACGTTTCAGATCAGTAGGAGTCTTTTTTCTTCATTGGAATAAATTGCAATAGGGCATGTTGCCTAGTCACAACCAGTTCTAGTTTATACCTTAAAAAAAAATCAGTTCTAGTTTTGAGTTAGTTCCCATTGTTTATAACGTGTCTGTGTAGTGATCTATTAGTGTAATTGTTTTGGTGATCTCTTGGTAAAGAATTTGGCTAAGACATGCTGAACGTGTTATCATGAAATCTAGTTAGTTGTTAGCTTTGAGTCTATTTAAATGGTTCCTTGTAGGTATTGAAGTTATGAAGTAATAGAAGAAAAGTTCTCTCTCTTCAAATTTCTTCTTTATCAGATTTTGTCTCTAGAATAATGTACTGTTGCAGCTAATACTTGCTCAATTTTAATGTTCTACACACAACCTGCTGGTTCTGAAATTGCTGTAAAGTTACCACCACTATTTACAGGTGGTATCAAAGCCTTGTTGTTCCAAAAGTGGTAGGATGGCAGATAATGTTGTGAATGGTTCATTGGTTGTTCCTATTTTTTATGGCACGAATTATTTGTTTTGGAGCATTAAGACGAAGACAATATTTGTATCAATTGAAGCTTGGGATATTGTAGAAAATGAGTTTGAAGAACCCAATCAACTTACATCAGTTCAACAAAATAAGCTTAAGGAGAAGAAGAAAGATGCCAAAGCTTTGTCATTGATCCATCAAGCCATGGTGGATAGCATCACTTCAAATGAAACATGGGATATTCTCAAAGAAGAGTATCAAGGTATAAATTACAGGTTCTTTATTGTGAATTTGAAAACCTTTCTATGAAATATTTAAAAAAATCATGATTTTTTTTACTAGACTTAACTCAATTGTGAATCAAATTTGATCATGTGAAGAGGAATTACTTGATCAAAATTTTGTTTAAAAGGTGTTAAAAAGCTTGCTATCTAAATATGATCATGTTGTCATTGCTATAGAAGAGTATAAGGACTTATTTTCTTATTATATGAATGAATTAATGGGTTCTAATGTTCTATACAAACACATGAACAAATACTGAATAGAATTAAAATATCATCAGAGCAAGCATTTCAGATGAAGATGGATTCATTCTAAGAAAGGATTTGAAGGTGTTGGAAGAGGTCACAATGAAAGAAGTAGAGGCAGATCTCATGGTCAACAGAGAAATTCAAATGGAGGTAACAATGATTTTAGTTCTGTAACATGGTACTTCAATTGTGAGTGTCGTAATCACATGAATGGAAACAAAACTCTTCTGATGATTCCATGAAAGGACAAGTGAGAATGAGTGACGACAACCAAATTCAAGTGTGTGGAATTGGCACTATTGTTGTTACCACTATGATGGGAGAAGAAAAGTTATTAATGTATGTTCCTAGTTTAGCTCAAAATTTGTTAAGTTTGAGACAATGATAGTTGCATGGTTCATAACAAGAAAGATAGGAAATTGATGTTTTCTATTACCATGACAAAAATAAGATGTTTCTAATAGTGTTTTAAAAGTTTGCAATTAATGCTTAATGAAGATTCCACGCTATGGGCCTATGGTATAGACCATATGCACATTTGCATTTTGGTGGATTGCATGTGATGCATAAATTGAATATGGCTACTAGTCTTTCACTTGTTAAAAATGATGCAAAAGTGTGTATGAAGCATGGAGAGTAAATAACCATTATTGTTTGTGCATGCTGACATATGTGGTCCCATGCAAATTGCATGTTGCATCCTTTTAGTGGAAATAAATATTTTGTTTTATTTGTTGATGATTATATGAGAATAATGTGGGTATATTTTATCGAAGAAAATTTTAAGTCCTCCATTTTCAAACAATTTAAAGTTAAAGTGCTTGTTGAGAAACATTGTGGTCATTCTATTATTACCTTGCGTAGTGACCATGGTGGTGAGTTTACTTCCAAGGAATTTTATAGTACATAGGGAATAGGGAATGCATCTAACCATAATAAAATGGTGTGGTTAAGCACAAAAATAGGACTATTATTGAAATAGCAATAAGAAGCATGCTACACGATAAGGGATTGTCAATAGTAAAACTCCATATGAAGTTTGGAGAAGAATAAAATCCAGTGTAAATCATTTAAAAGTTTTTAATTCTTTAGCCTATGCATTCATACATTCAAAACAAAGAAGGAAATTAGATACTAAAGTATAAAATGCATTTTCATTGAGTATAATAAGAAGACAAAAAGCTATCAACACTATGATCCTATCTCCAAAAGCTTGATCATATGTCATAATGTGATTTTTAATGAAAATGAAGCTTAGAATTAGGAAACTAATCAAATTGTGCCCTTATCTATACTACTATTAAAAGTGCGAATGAGAGTGTAAAACTTTTGTTTAACTAAAATACCTCCTTTTTTTTTTAATTTGGTCCCCCCTCTAATTGTAATGGCAAAAATCTAATTTGAATAACCACTTTTTTCCTCATTCAAATCCCTCTCATTAACTCTTATATTAAAGGTCTTAGCACCCATTAACATTCATTGAATCCTATTTTCGACAAAAATGCCCCTATTTTTAAACTTGGCCCCTATCTAATTGTGGTGGTGCAAAATGTAATTTGAACTACTACATTTCTACTCATTCAATTTCCTCTCATTAAGTTATATTTAGGGTATCAACTCCCATTCTTTCATATAGTCCTATATTAATTAACTATATTAATGAAAAATAAATATGACAAAGAATAATTGTTTTTAATGACGATATAAATAAAATACAAATTTAAAACTAACTCAGAAATGGAGTTGTTTTCTTGTTTAGTGGTAAGTCAAAAGTTCAACCTTTTGGGGCAAATGTATCAACCATTTTGATGTCATAATTAAATAATAATAATAATAATAATAATAATAATTAAAAGATGAAAATACACAAGTATAAAAATACAAAAAAAATTGGTAGAAAACATTTGAGCACATATCTAATATCATATATTTCAGCATATTAAATAAAAATAAGTGTGAAAAATACGAATAATTTTAATAGAAATATAAAAAATTGGAAACATATTATCTATTATTACCATCATCATAAAAAGTTGCTAAATGCAAAGCACATGCACACTAACTAGTGTATTGAAACAAATGAATTTTCTGTTAAGCCTATGCATGATATAATCCCATCTTATTTTGCTCTTTCAACTCCTCCAAGGAAGATAAGAAGACTTAATGAAATATATTCCTCTTGTGTACTTGCTCTATGTGCCATGAAACCAACATGTTTTGAAGATGCAATAACAAAAGAAGAATTGTGTAATACAATGCAACAAGAGATAAATGCCATTGTAAAGAATGACCAATAGACATTGGTTAATCTACCTCCTAAAAAAGAAGCAATAACGTAATGGTATCTTTGAAACTTTTGAACTTGTCTCTAGAATTAACACTTTAAAACTATTTTAGCCTTAGCAATCGAAAAGAAGTGGTAGGTTTTTCAACTTGATATCAAATCAGCCTTCTTCAATGGTGATCTTGAGGAAGAGATATATGTTGAGCAACCATAGGGATTTGAGAAGGAAGGCATGGATAGGGGTGGATTCAAGCCGAGTTGAGTCAAATACTTGGCTATTTGAGCTCGGCTTGCAGGAATAGTATCAGGCTCGAGCTCGATTTGAGCTAGAGACTTGAGCTTGAGCTCGGCTCAGCTTAGCTCGAGCTCGACTATAAGCCAAGTTTTTTTTTTAAATAAAAAAAATATATTTATAAAATTATTTTTTATTTTTAGACAAAAATTAAGAATTATAAAAATTATTTAATATTACATACACAAAAAATTATTATAAAAATTATTTTTATTTTACATACAAGAAAATAAGAATTATAAAAATTATTTACTATTATACATGAAAAATAAAAATATTATTATATATAATAAAATTATTGTATATATGTATGTATAATAAAATTTATTTATTTAATACTAGGCTCACGAGCCTCACGAGCCAAGATTCACTGGGCTCGAGTTTGGTTCGATTAGCAAATGAGCCTATATAGTGAGCTTGAATTTGGCTCGGTTTGAACCAAGCTGATCTGAGCTTGAATAGCTCGTGAAAGTCTTGGCTCGTGGCCACCCCTAGGCATGGATCATAAAGTGTAAAAATTGAATAAGGCACTCTATGGGCTCAAACAAGCACCAAAAACCTAGTAAAACAAAATACATAGGCTGGTATTTTGTAGAAAATGACTTCCATAAGAGTGCTAGTGAACCTATTCATTATGTAAAATACATAGGCCGATATTTCTATGGGCTCAAACCAGTGCCTCCTCCGCTTTCATGAACTTATCAACCTGGGTGAGAAACTCCTCCATAGAGGCTGGAGGGTTCAACTCAACTTCCCAGTGTAAATCAAAGTGGCGGACACCATTCACCGCTATGGTGAGTTGTACTGTTGGGTCAAGGTTGGGGATTTGGAGACGCTCCAAATTGAATCTCTTGATGAAGTCTCAGAGGGTCTCATTTAGTTGCTAGATGATATTCAATAGGCAAGTCACGGATTTGGGGAACCTCTTGCTAGTGGCAAAGTGCGTGGCGAACTAGTTCCAGCTTCTTATGGATCAGGTGACCAATCCCGAGTACCACATCTGAGCTATTACTCGGAGAGTTGTTAGGAAAGCCATTCACAGACTTGCACCATTGGCCTTGTGTAGCTGCATTAAGGCTTGAAAACTATCAATGTCGTCCACAGGGTCTATTATTCCATCATAGGATTCGAGACTGGGGGCCTTGAAGTCTTTAGGCCGCGGGGCCGCAAGTATCTCAACGGCTAGCGGCAAGGTGCGAGATAGGTGTCATGCGGGCAAGTTGCCAATCAAACTGGACTCCTTGTTCTCATTTTTCTATCCACCTCGCTCACGAACGGGGCGAGTTGACTCTAAGGCACAGTGTGTACATCTACAGCGTCTCCTTCGGTTGAGCTAGCAGCTTCAGTTCCAATGGGCGTAGTAGCTCGGCTCTGCCCTTCCATCGGGGCTTGGTTCAGGTTTTGATCGGAAACCTAGTTTGGAACTTGGTTAGAAACTTGGTTGGGAACCTGATTAGGGACCTAGTTGGGAACCAATTTAGGGTTCAGCCCAGTGTTCTACTGTTGTTGTTGTCGCTGCTACTGCGTTCACTACTACTACTACTGAGATTTTTGTTGCTATTGCACCCCTAGCAAGGTGGTGAACCGATCTTCCCATGCTCTCATTTGCGAGTCCATCTCCCAAACACACTACACTAACTTATAGAACTGGCGCTCATCGATTCTAGCGGGAGCCACTTAGGGCTCGAATGTAGGAAGAGGTGTGTTCACCTAAGGTAGTGGAAGAGCTGAGTTTGACACAGGTGGGATGCTTGGTGGAGTCAAGGGCATAGTGATTTGTCTGATTGTCACTAAGGGGACCTTTGGGAGTAGTGTGGGTTGGTCTTGCCCCACTGTGACCTGATTGTAGTGTGGGTTGGTCTTGGCTTTTAGTAGTGGTTCCCACAAACGATGCCAATTGATGGAGCGCGATCTGGCAGATTTCACGTGGCGGATGACTAGGATACTGAGCTGGAGGTCTCCTTGTCAGAAGCCAAGCTAAGTTTGGCCGAGCTAAAGGTAGCTCGGATGATAAGTTGTATAGTCCTCTAGAGAGACCTATGAGAAAACAATATCAAAATGCCCGGGTTGCTTTTACCCAGGGTGGGCACTCCGATGCTTAAGTCAGTGAATAGTTTCTTGGAGAATGAGAATGCTTGGAAGATGAGAGTATGCAAGATCTTAATTGTGTGTACCTTCTCTCAGGAGAATGATGGCTTTATATAGGAGTAAAGGATTAGATACCCTTTGTAACCGATCCGAGATTCCCAGGAGCCGCTTTTGCTAAGTCGGGAGAGAATATCTCTGTCGGTTACATAATCTGTGCAGAGAGCTAAGGGCCTTTCGATCGACTCTGATGCGGGTAGGTTGGCTTAACGGTCGAGCGTTATTACTCCAGAGAACTCGGTCTTGTTAACGGATCTATGTTATAAGTTGGCAAGCACGCATTGTAGGTTGCCATTTGTACCCTACTTAGCTCGAATGGATCCTGAAGGAGGTCGCTCCTTATGCAGATGTCCTTTAGGTCCGACAAACCAAGATACTTTAGGTCGGCCTTAGGCAAGGTGCTACTAGCCGCCTTATCGGGGTGATATGCTTTCTCAATGTCGAGGTATCACCTAAATGCCACGTGTTTGAAATGGCTAAAAATTTTAAGGAGAATATGAACAATGTTTTGAAATGTCAAAATGCTTGGAATTCATGTTATTCAAGATAGTAATGAAATTTCTATCTATCAAAAAAAATCTTTGGATCTCTTGAGAAAGTTTGGAATGTCAAACAATAAACTACTAAAACTCCTATGAATGTGAATGAGAAACTTTCCTTCATCGATGGTGTTGAGAAGTGTGATGAGAAATATTTCAAAAGCATGGTTGGAGGTCTACTATTCCCTAATCATTATTTCCTGGTTTATGCATAGACCAAGTAAGCATCGTCTTGGAGATACAAATAAGATTTTGAGATACTTCAATGGCACACCCAATTTTGGCATACGATATACAAGTATCACTGACTCTAAACTAATCTCTTTTTCTAATAGTGATTAGGCAGGTAATACTAATGATAGGAAAAGAACAACAAATTACCTATTTAGCCTTAATTTAGGAGTTATATCTTGGACAACAAAGAAGCAATCTACTATTGCACTTTTAAGAACTATGACTACATACCAAGCTATTTGGCTACGAAGGATTTCGAATGATTTGAATAAGAAGCAAAACGAGGCAACTTGGGTACATTGTGACAATAGGTCCACTATTGCTCTCACAAAAACTCCAATTCACCAAGGAAGAACCAAACACGTAGAAATTCATCATCATTTCATTCGCAAGTTAGATGCAAAAAAAAGAAAAGAAATTGAATTGAAGCATTGCAACACTGAAGACCAGGTGGTAGAAATGCGTTCAGAAAGGCACTAATAGAACATCAGTCCAACAAAATTACAAAAGGCTTTAAAACAGTGTTGATACGGGCTTACCTTGATGGAAGCCAATCTCGCTTATTGTCATGGGGAGATACTTCGAATGCACAGATGGGATGGACTGTGGGGCGCATTCCATGAACTGGGCAGCTGATCCCGTCCCAAAAGTGGAGGGTTGCATCAGATTGGTAGCTAGTATTGAAACTTATGCCAAACTCTTATATGTTTATGATTCGGGATTCATATAGCTGACCATGACAAGGCCAAGTATAGAACAAACACAAAACCATTACAGGTCAGCCCATTAACAGTTGCAATGGATAATCACTTTATTTGTTTATTGTACCTTCAAATGATAGGCACAGTATTCTATTAAAAGGACATTTCAATTCTTCTATTTATTGTGTTTGAGGACTATAAATACAAATATGTGTATTATAAATACATATAAAATAATACAAATATATAGTTTTGTACTCTATATATTTGTATTTGTATTCCTTCCAAACTAAGCCTTAGGCTGTATTTGATTGCAGTGCAATTTTATTTGCACTAATATAAATTTATGAGACTGCAAATGATAAAAAAAATGCAAATTTTGGTTTAATTTTGTTTTAAATTTTATTTTATTTTGCATTGGATCTTAATTTACTTCATTTTTAATACAAAGTAAGGTAAAATTTAAAACAAAAATAAAATAAAATTTGCACTCAAATAATTTGCACTATCATAATTTTGCATTGATGCAAATGAATTTTCACTGCAACCAAACACAACCTTAAGGTTGAGCAAAGATGTAAAAAGAAAAGATTGCCCACAGGCCCACATACATCTAAATCTTCAGACAAATACAAAAACTTGGCCTTTCTTTTATTGTTCTCTCTTTTCTCCTTCAAGGAAGGAAGAAAATAAAAATAAAAATTTGAAAGAAAAAAACAAATACAAACACCAAGGCCTCAAAGGACTGACTCTTCTGTTAAGGGGAGCTGAGATATTGTAAGGAGAAAAAAAAAACAAAACGGATAATCAAAATTAATAAGTTAATAAATAATTGCACTAGTCCATTCCAAACGAATTTAAGCGATCAAGATCAACACTTTGGAAGATCAGACGGTGGAGGTGGCAGCTTTTGATTTGGGAGCTTTCCATCCATCACAGCCCATGCCATCTTCAAACCCCAACTTGTGTGGACTTCAAGGTGGCAATGCATGAACCATACTCCTGTTGACATATAATCACACCATGGAAATGAATTAAACAAAATATTATTAATTCGTATGACTTCAATTTGCGCTGGGCTTGCAGGGCTAATGTCAGGTGAAAGTTCAAATTTGGGCCTGGGCCGCCCAAGCCAAAGTTGTATTAACCTTTGGCCCACCGCATACAGCACTGGGCATATGATTATTCACCTTGGGGTTAAAATGAATTAAATGGTAAAATAGGATTTAGGATCGTTCACTGAAACACTCTTTGTAGTTTTACAGATTTACTAAAACCCATCCTTTATGTTTTATTAAAACACCCACTATAATTTACAGCCAATTTACTTAATCCCTTGTATTTCTGTCTACAAATGGTAATCTGACCACCCCTAAAATTATATATGAAACTTCTAGAAAGAAACGAAGTTTGATTTTCAGATTTATCAAAGAATGTTTGGCTTCAGCAGAATGAAGAAGAGAGAATAATGACATCTATGTTTCTTTGTGAGCAATGTGTCTTCCTTCTTCAAACATAAATTTTACCAAATAGAGTTGATGCCCATATTTTATTAAGGACAAGAATGACATCTCCATTTTTGCTTTCTGCAGATTCAATGTGTTTGGAGGAATGTTAAGGTCAAAACTGTCATTTTTTAAATTATAGTTAGGTTTTAGTAAATCCATGAAACTACAAGGAATGTTCGAGTAAATGACCCTAAGATTTATATAGCTAAGCCTAAGGGTGATTGTAAAAAGCCAAAAAAACCGAATCAAAAATTCTGGTTAATCGAACTGATCAGTTTGGTACTTTCAAAAAATTAAAGGGATCGGTGTGGTTTCAGTTAACCAATATAAAAAATCAATGGTTAACCAAACAGACCGATATACATATATTTATGTATATTATATATTTTTCATATATATTTTATATTATTTATATCTTATAAATGAATATATACATATATAATATATTATTTATTATTTATAATATAATATTTTGTATTTATTATATATAATACTATAAAAATAAAAAAAACCGATAAACAAAACCAACCGTTAATCAAACGAATCAACTGATTAACCGATCAGCTTCGGTTACCGGTTTTCCAAAAAAACGGTAGTACCGGTTCGGTTTTGGAAAAAAATAAGGCTCACGGTTCGGTTGTCTGCCATATGATTGGGATCATAAGGCTTTGAGGAGGAGGAGGAGGAGGAGGATTACCCACCTGGGTTGTCTGCGATGAAGCGAATGGCTACCCAACCGCCGGATGGCACACCGACGGTGTTCCTCTCCACAGGATCGACAAGATTGAAGCTGGCAGGATCCTTGTTGGGATCAAAGTTACCGAATCCTTGGCCAACGACGAAGAAATTGAATCCATGGAGGTGGAGAGGGTGGCTTTCAGCACCAAGTATGCTAGTGTCCTGCATCACTAGCTCGACGCTGGTGTTGAAAGGCAGCACCACAACCTTGGTAGCATTGTTCACAAATGTGTTGTTGGGTGGAGTGCCGGTGTAGTTGAAAGGAAAGGGTGGGTTTGTGGGGAAATCAGTGGTGTACACACCCTTGGCCTGCCCAAAGAAATGAGCCTGCAGGAGGGCGGTGTTGGGGAGTGCAAAGGAGACATTGTTGATTGAGGCCGAGAACTTGGTGCCGTTAGGCCCTTGGCAGGTCTGGTTCTGCGGGCATGGGCTACTCCCCAAGCCTACCGTGAAGAAGAAGCGCCTGTCCACAGTCTGAGGGACATTTGCAGGAAATTGAGCTGTGGCCAAGCTGCGCAATCTCTTGGCGAAGTTGGTGGCCAAGGTGGTGTCATTGAGGGGAGGAAGTGTTGGCTTCAAGAGTTTCTTAGCTGCTGATGATGATCTGGTGGTGGTGGTGGTGGATGGAAGTTGGTATTCGAGAATTCCGGCAGTGGTGGAGTTGTCGAAGGTGCCAAGGCCGGTGACATACGGCCTAGCGGCCATGAGGAAGGTGGCGTTGGGGTAGTGAGGCTTGGTCTTTAGAAGGACATTGGTGGTTTGGCCTGGTGTAATAAGAAGCGTCTCTGTGTCGAAGGGTTTCACGTAGACTGCATCCACGTCAACAACTGTGAGAGAGTGGTTGGCGATGCTGAAGAATAGCTCGTCATTGAGTGCAGCGTTGATCAGACGGAGGAGGTAAGTCTTCCCAGGCTTCACCTTCAGCTTGAATGTATCTGTCAATTAAGGCATTTGACAAAGTGAAACAAATCAAAGCATCAGTTAGCTAGACTGGCCGGTTTAGTTTAGTTCTTGGGCCAAACCCGAATTGGGCTGAAAGTGGTTGGTTGGGTTACCTTTGGCCGAGCAGTTGTACAATGGACCGGGAAGACCATTGATGGTGTAGGCATCAGAGACATTTGGGCCCCCTCCTGTCTGCAAAGCCTGACTGATCACAGCCTCAGGGTCTGTATTCCACCATTCTCCTGGAAATTCAAGTCAAGATTCTGCTTGTTGGTGAAATTATAACTAGAACAAATTAAACCATGCACAATTACACAATTAATGATTTCACTCATCTCATTGGTTGTTAGTGAGTCATTTAGTTACCAAAGATGATGGGGACTTCCTTGTAGGGTTTGGTGAAGGGGTAAGAGGCATTGCGCTTGGGAAGAATGACAACGGGTCCATAAAGGGTGGACCTTAGCCATGAAATGTGGGCATGCCAGAACAGAGTCCCTCTCTGTCCAGTAATGGTGAAGTTGTATACATAGGCCTGGCCGGTCTGAATGGGGCATTGAGTCACATAGGCCGGCCCGTCCGCCCATCCGCTCCGGAGCTGCCGAATTCCATGCCTGTTCTTCCATAAACAACCATTTACCATACTTAATTCAAGTATTAATCATGCATGTAAATTGTAAACCAAACACAACTACCTTAATAATTAAACACCACAATCACTTACCAGTGCAAGGTGATGTTGTTTTGGACTTGATTAACCACCTTAATAAGCACCCGGTCACCCTCCCGAGCGACGATTCGGGGCCCCGGAAACTGGCCATTCACAGTCACAATGCTCTTGGTGTGGCATAGCCTTGTCACATTCTTAAGCTTGATCTGCAATGTGGGTTCAAATTTACCCAAAGTGAGGGAAAAACATACAAAAGAAAAAATTTGTTAGCTAGCTATGACATATGTTGACAGAATTCTATGATTCTATGCAATATGCATACATCAAATTTATAGTGCCTGGTGATTCCTGAATGCTGGGCCACCATGAATTCCGGCAGGAGCCACAGGGTGCCCAAGACCATGAGAATAGCTCTCAGAGTCGGTGATGAAAGAAGATAAAAACCCATCTCAATCTTTCTCTCTTTGGGGAGACAAGAGGCCAAGATTAATTAATCCAACTGGCTGCTTGAGTATGAGGCCATGGAAGCTTGTGAGGTCTCTTTATATAGACAGAAGCCTGGAGTGGAGTTGATTAGGTGATGAAGTCAGTAACAATAAAATGAAAGCGATCGAGAGCTAGGGCTCTACTCTCATCAGTTTGATCAGACCAAGTGACCAAACATTGGTCGCGTTAACTTTAGAGTGTTGTCAAAGTGAAATTATTTTATTTAATTGACCTCAAATTTCTTCTTCGTTCTACCGTTTCCCAACAGAAAATGTATATTCCAAAAATACCCTTATCGTAAAATGTCAAAGTTTCTTGCTACTAATTAATATTTGATTAGACAGCCATAGTTATAAGTGTTCAGAAATTCCAACTCCAATCTCGCAATGTCAAACTGATTAGCCGAGGTACCTCTTTTTCTTTAGAGATGCAACTAGAGCTGGGTTAAATAAAAAAAATAAAAAAAAACCATGGTAACGTACTTGGGTTTGTTGAAGGTCAGGTTAGGGTTCACAGCCATCATTAATATCATCTAAATTTTGTCAAATAAGGGATTGGCTACATGAATCCTGCTTCATTTCATTCTGTTCAGTGTCTATTGCCAAATAGGGGAGTTCACATCTGCGCCCACAAGGGAGCACCCCACAATGTCCCACAGAATATCTTCATCATGTATTGGGAATATCTCATGATGATGACATTATTGGTTCTGTACTATTATCGGGAAATGTTCCTAATACACGACGGAGATATATTGTGGGGTGCAGATCTGAACTCCAAGTAGGGGTTATTAGTCCAGTAAGATTAAATTGACCCAACCTGAGCTGTGGAACCCTAACCTAAAGTTTTCAGAATGACTTTAGATTATATTCAGGTTGGTCCAACTTTGACTTTCTCTTGTTGGATGTTCTTTTTCTTCATGGGGCTACACAACCAGGGAGGGGGAAAGAGGGGAGGGGAATTCGAATTCAGTCCTCACAAGTCACAAAACGTACCATACTCACAGCCATTTGTAACTGTGCATTGGGAATTATCTCCCATGAATGAAAACATACAAATAAGAGATTATTTGTAAGGACTGAATTCATACTCGGGGGAGGGGAGTCCATCCCCAACTGTCTTTTGGGATTCAACTTGGATTGACTCAGGTTGGAAGCATTGTAAAATGTTAACTTGGGTCAACCCAAGTTGCATCCCTAACTCTGGCTTAGAAGGAATTCAATCTTAAATCTCCACAACAAGCAGCCAGAGATTTCACAGGCATGTATGCATTAATGGATTCATAATTGCATGTATGTTGCATGTATACATACATGGCATGCATATACATGAGTAATTAAATGCATATCTCTATAAAAGTTAAAAAAAATTGGGTTGGGTCGAATTGGCCAAGGCTCAACTTAACCCAACCCAATTTTTCTGGATTACCCAAGGTCAGATTAGGGTTAAGGTTCAAAAATATGAATGCGGCCAACGTAGCTTCAGATTCAATTAGTGTTGAGACTTGTGCAATTCGATCCAGCCTAATCCTGACATTTGTTCATATTTTGAGTTTAAAGACAAAGGCTTTTGTATTCCATAAGTATCCTAAAGCACCATAACCTTTCTAGTAAACCAATCTTAAGTTTAAGTAGTGAGACCATTTCTTTTGAAGTAAAAGAGAAAAAAAAAAAAACAAAAAAAAAAACAAACACGAAGAACTAACCTAAAGTCATCAGGTTAGGTTAGGGTTAGGATTGGTGGTTCAACAACTCGGGTTGGGTTAACTAAAAAACTGCCCTGTGTTTGGTATTATGAGGGCTATAATAGTCCAGCCATCCGACCAACAATCTCCTAAGCACAATTGAAATATATAATATTAAAGAAAAAAAACCTTAAACAATAGGAAAATTGATTTACATAAAGAGTTTGTAATCTACTTAATCAATTATTCACTAAAGACAGATTAAGGGGTGGTCATGGGCTGGGCTGGGCCAGGCCCGGGCTTATGATTTTTATTTATACAATATCAAATATATAAATATATTAAATTATATTTCATAACTTATGTACAAAAATTATCTTTATACATTATATAATATAAAATTATATGTCATAATATATAATATATTATATATGGATTTGACTATCGGAAATATATAATACTGAAAAAACTTACAACCAATCAACCTGCACCATAAAAAGAATCAATCAGGTGAATTTTTTACCAAAATTCATGAGAGGTTATGATTGATCAAAGCCCATACCCAGAATTTCCGGGACAGGCTGAAAATGATTACCCTAAGAACATGTCATTCAGTTTAGTTCAGCTTCTTCAGTTATTATCAAACAACCTCTAGTTAACTCTATATTTATATTTACATACCATAGTGATAAGCTCAATTATTTACCAAAAAATATAAAATAACCTTATTAATGAAATGAGGATATTTTTGTCATTTTATTATCACATGTACGCCGTGGCTCAAAACTTCAAAAAAAAAAAAAAGAAAAAGAAAAAGAAAGAAAGAAAGAAAAAAGAGCATTTTCCTAACGACCTTTCCAAATCAAATGGTCACCATCTCCACATTAGTCGATCGTTTTTATGTCAAATAATTTGAGTTGCTTTCAATTTCCACACACAACATCGCAAATATGGTTGGTGCTGATGTTCCCCCAGAATTTCTAAACAAACTGGAGAATGACATTCCACTGACTCGATCTTTCTTCCAAGCAAGATATCCCGACCCCGACAGACATAGACCACGTTTATATGAGCTTTCGCTTTTGAGTTTTAAGCTATGGAAAACAAAAATAAGTCAATAAAAAGTATTTTGAACAATCTGAAGCAAAAGCACTTTTTTGTGCTTTCATATATATGTTTTGTGCTTTAAATGCAGAGACCCTAAAGCTTACTACTTGCAATGAAAACGCGAAGAAAAAGGAATAACGACTGTCTTATCTATGAAGGAAACACATTGAAGAGGCTTTTGATTAGACGCCCATGGAGTACAGTCGACAGTCGTGAAGAACACGCAACTCACAACTGTACGTGTAGGTGCACCAACTACGCTTCTTGTAAGGAATCCTTTTACTGAACCCTAGTGTATATTGGTTATATGCTCAAATCAACCAAGGTGGTGTTTGGCGTGTATTTCAGTGTTTTTTGGTTTGCACAGAAAGACTGAAAAGGCTGAAAATCGGAGATTAAAGCTGTCTTCTTGTGCTGAAAATAGCCTTTCCATTTGTTTTTAACAGCTCGGTAGACCACAACATAAACCAAACAGTCTTGGTCTTTAAAGATCAGATCCCAAAAGCTCAGTGTGTCTTTTTGTCTATTAGGCTGTTGAAAGATATACTAAAAAAGATTTGACAAACAGGCCTCAAGTCCCCATTTGGGAGTACTTTCATACAATGGTTTTTGCTTTGCAAGGTGGGCTCAGAAAATCCAAAAACCATGTTTGATGGAAAAAAATCCGGATAGCTCAAATACACTTTTATAGAGAGCAAGAAAATGGCTTTCTGATGAAACTATTATTACTAGGTTCTTCTAAACAGCTCAATCAAAACTGAAGCCCTCCCAAAACAGGGCCATAAGCCTTCTCCCAACATACACCATCAGCCTTCTCCTTGCCCTAAGCTCTTCTAGACCCTTGAGTATCTATATGCAAATCAACTCATGGTTTATAGGAATCCATACCTTACTATGTTGATCTGTATTTTTAAATATTAATATGATTCATATTCGTTTCCTAAACATATCTATACATGTCTTAATTCCTCCGTCATTTTCCAATTGTATCGCAATAGTTTAGAATCCAAATAAATTATAATCCCTATTAATAGTCATTTTAAACTTGGGCTATGTTTGGTTTGAAGGAAAATGTAGGGAAAGAAAAATGAAGGAAAAAAAAAAACAAATTTCTTTATCTTTTTCTTTCTTTCCTTACCTTTTCCTTCAAACCAAACATAACTTTAGAAATGATTTTTGTGGGATCTATATATTTAAGTTTATTAGTTATTACCTTTGGTAAGTTAAAAGATCTTTACTTTAGAGTTGGATGCTACTACCAACTCATCTCATCCCAACTAACTATGTCGGCCACATGAAACTTGTTCCATAGAAGGTTTCTCACAGTGTTTTATCGAGAGCAATCTTTCATATCAAAGGGCACCACCAACCTAAGGATTTTTTTTTTTTTATCTATAAATCTGGGAAGGGGCCATCTTCTGTTATTGTATGCCAATCAAGCTATCGCTTTCTTTGACTAAATGATGAATGATATGGATTTTGTCTACTGATAGATATATGCTAACCATGAGAAGTTAGGACATATGAACACTTTTTGAAAGTTAATACTTAATAGTTAATCCTTTCATGAGATGTCCTTGCTCAATTCTTAATAATAATAAGTGTTTTGTCCCACTGAGCTAAGTTCTAATATTTCTTGGATGAAATCTCCTCATGCCTTCCTAAGGCTGCATATGGAAACGGTGCAAATAGGGTATAAATGTTGGTTTAATACAAATATACATTCTGGTTTAGTTTTGCTAGTGTTTGGCAAGAAAGCATTTGTGTATTAATAATGTTAGAAAACATAATTTTCAAGGCATGTTTACACCTAAAATAAAAGGTAAATTTACATAAAAAAAAAGAAGTAAATTTGCATTCAAAGTGGTTAATGTTAAAAAAGGTATATTTCTATATCGGGATTCATGTTTGCATCCATTACAACTAAAAGACGTTTGATGAAAAAGTAAATTTGCCCATGTAAAACTAACCCAACTTTGCATTTGTATGGACCATAATTCACTTTGCATATTTGCATTTACACTATTTGCTTCATTTCCAAGCGTAGCCAGGTCAGTGTTGATGGTACCTTCCATTTATAGTGTCATTATTATAGATGAATTAGGCCATTCATTTTTTGGATGGATCACTTTATGTGCATAGTGTTTGTCCTCCCCTTGAAATAATTGAAGCTATTGTAATCAATTTTTAACCCAACCAGTTGAACCCGCCAACCCACCCATTAATTGACAGGTTGGGTTGGGTTTTTTTGTCTTGGGTCAATAGCGGGTTGGGTAATCCAACAAGGGTATCAACTAATAAACAAGGGTTTCATCATATTGACTCTCTTTCTCTGTTTCACCTTTGCAACTGCAAAAACTAAGTTAGCTAGGAAGCGAACGGTTTCATCTTCTCTTCACTCAGAACAGTTCCCAATCAATACCGAAATCTTTAGAGAAACTTCGTTGCTACTATATATGGTTTGTTCAAATTTTCAAATCATGTTTTCTGGCAACTTGGTGATCCCTTGTGGTGGATATAGATTTGCATGGATCTTCTAAAATAAAATACAGATTCCTTCCTCCTTTATACCATGGCGTTTGTGTGTTTGGTTCAAACTTAGGTTTTGAATGTTGAATGCACCGATTTTCCTGTTTGTAAATTAAATGTTTGTTTTTTTCAAATAAAACCAAGATGTTTTTCCAATCAATTGTTCTTTAATATTCACTTTGTTCATCTGTTTTATCGCTTTTGATTTGAACTTTCTAGTTCAATGACCTATCTTTGGTTTGCTATAAATGGTTTTAGATTTGCTCTACGCTTGGACCGAACTGATTTAACTTGTTGGATCCATTTAAGTAAAATTCTATTTCTTTCTCTCCACATTTTTTATTGCGCAAATGCTTTCAATAGTCTCAGGCTCCCAGCAATCATTCAAAAAAAACGAAACTACACAATTGCTTCCTCTTTCTTGTTTTTTTTTTTTAATTTCTATGTTTTCTAAAATTTCTATTTTTTTCTCCAAGATTTATATACTTTTTGTGTTTTCCTATCATTTTTGTTATTTTTCTACAATTCTTATATTTTTTAGTGCAATTTCTATTTTTTATAATTTCTTCTTTATGGTGTTTTCTATAATTTCATTTTTTTTCTTCATTTTCTGTGCTTTCTATATTTTTCTCTTATACTTTTTGCACTTTTTTTTTCTGTAATTTTTATATTTTTCCTCTATTCTTTCATTTTCTTTTTCCATAAATTTTGTATTTTTTTCTGCAATTTGTATATATCTCATTGAAAGACTATTAGGTTGGATTGGATTAAAGCAGGTTTGAGTTGAACCCAATCCATTTAAATTCGTCTAAATGGGTCACTAATGGGTTGGTGGGTTAGACTATTAGGTTGGGTTGGATTAATTGCAAGTCTTCTCTTTGCATTAGATATTGAAACCTCTCATATTATTTTGGATAGTCAGTCTCTTATTCTTACTTCTTTCTGGAGAGTGGATAATCTTGGACCACCATGGCATATGTGAACATTGATTTTAAATTGCAAGAAATTATTGAGTCACTACAAGAAAAAGGGGTTATAGCTACGACAATCTATTTTCCTCCTCTTTAAGTTTTCTACCACCAATTCATTGAATATAAGTTGTAGGTCATGATTCATAGTAGACTTGAGACTTGAATAAGTTGTAAAGATGGTTAGCAACAAATTTGATCACCATTTTAGAGGGTTAGACAATCAACAATTTTGGAATAGGTATGACTCATTCCTTGAAGTTTCTCTCACTCAATCTAATATGCACATATATAGGGCTTTCACTTAACCAGTATGTTTGCACCTGTTTCACCAAGGTCCATAGCTCCCCAATCTTTGTCTACATTACAACCATTTGTGACCAAAGTTCTTGGACCATATATAAGTTAGTGTTTTGTGAAATAGCAGCCACAAAGGACATAAAGCCTTGGAGCCTGTCAATTCCAAATGTGCTTTTCAAGTTTGGCCCAAACCTAGGCAACAAACCTATGAAGTACGCTCACTGCCCAATACCTTTACCACTGCATCATGTTCACCCATGGGCTGAACTTGGATGCATTGTTGTGCATTTTTGCAACAAATTTCTCCATCTTTGCCTAGACAATAGTTTCTTTAAAGAGCATATATATTTTGCATGGTTGGCCATCAAAAGCATGATAAATTTGTCAAATTAATAAACAAATACAAAAAAAAAAACTTCTTACTAAGAGTTCTCTCACCTGAGGATCATAAAACTCTTTGGCTTTATTGTAGTGGGCCCTCTTAAAAAGTTCCTCCCATCTATGAGGGACCTATTTTCCCTCCTTTTTTTCTAATGCCTACAACAAATAAAGCAATAAGAGATTAAGTAAATAAATGAAAGAAAGTCAAAAAGAAACATGAAATGGGTTGATCCTCTTACCAACTCATCTAGGTGAACCGCATATGATTTTTAGCCCAAATGATGATCAAGTTTATTTTTTGCCCTCACGATGGCCATTGTTCTGGCTTGGTTTATGACAATAAAAGTATAGATTATTCTAAAATACATTTACCACATTCTCAAAGAACTTCACTATGTTATTTCAATTTATACATGACTCTCGAGCATCTCCCAATAGATGAAGAGGCAAATGACATCATTACGGTCCTCATTTGTTCATGTTTTAAGGCCTCTTCCAACGCTCGCTCTCACTTTGGCTTATACTTGTCAAAATAATGCTTCCTTACATGGTATTGAAATTTACGATGTATCTTTTCAACCTTAGTAATAATGGATGATTCAATCATATCCTCAAGGATTTTAAATTTATCTTGGAAATAGAAAATTTAGAAAAATATTAATTATAAGTAATCAACATAAATCAATAGTTAATTAAAAACTATTTTAAACTCACCCTAATAGCTTTATATAATCTATTTTAGTCTCAAGTGGAACAATTTTCCAATTAGTAATGTAAAGTGGGACTTTAGAATAGTCCCTCACCAACATACCAAGATAGAACATAAGCTCTGTCCTAACATTCCTAATAGGACAACGATGGACATCTAATCTAACATTTAGAGCCTGAGATAGGCATATTTGGTCGGCCCACCAGATCCTAACACATGGCATCGGCTAGGGGTATTCTCAACTTATGGCAAATTCCTAAGGGCATTCGAGTAATTCCTATCATTAGCGATTAGGGAGCACTTAATGCGGATGCACGTTCTAGGCGCATTTACTCTTGAGCTAGCCAATGACATAGAGTTGTAGTCGGCCGACACCTCTCTAGGTCCCCTTACGTGACCACAATATACAAGACGGTTACACATTGTGCATTACTCCCCACCTAGGCAATTCCTACTATAAAAGGGACACTACAACCAAAGGTACACACGCATACTTGAGCAATCACTTACACTCTTGTGGTGACTTTTGCTTCCTTTAAGCTCTCAGTTAACTTAATTGTCAGAATCCTCGCCCCTGGGAACACTCCCAGGGCCTCTAACGTCTTTTCACTCTTAGCAGGTGAGATCTACAGCCCTCAAGCCTTGAAAATTACTTTATTACCCTCGTCTCCAAATTTGGCAACACTAGAGCCTAATCTCGATTCTTCTATATTTTCCTTAAAACATCTTGAAAAGGGTTTTAGGATGCACTTGAATCTTCTACCCACAAGAATGCTACCCACACCTACCCACAAGACACTACAACCACAAACCAGAAACATCTTACTTACACAGTTGTATGTTCTCATTTATGGGGAGATGTTCCTAATGTGTGGCTATAATGTCCTTTGGCTAGGTGTGGGTAGCGCATTATCATAGGTGGCAGACTTGGATGCTTTTAGGATAAAAATGTAGACTTAATTCACATACTAAAATTTATTGTCTGAAGTGAATATCAAAGTTTAGAAGCAAAAAACATCTAAAAGAAACTAGCCAAGGACAAAAATGATTTCAACAAATTCTTTTTAGGTATTCTGGGAAAAGGGATTTTCTAAAGTACAACTGTTATGCTTATAGTAAAAGTGTAAAACTCTGTAATGGAATAGATATTTCACACAGTTATTCTGTTTGTGTGGTGCACCTAAATTTTGAGGTCACATCTCATAGTCCTTAAATAATGGAAAAACAATGTCACAAAAATAAAAACCATTCTTAAGGAACTTTCTTATGAATCAAAGAAATAGCACTTATAAAAAGCTAGAAACCAAATTGCAATGATCAAATTGAAACTAGAAGAAATTGAGACATTTATCGATGGGGAAGAGTTTACACATCTGTAGTAACTTACCGTTATTGTCCATTAGAAGATCCAATGCAAAATATTCCACAAAGAACTATGTATTATGTTTCATTTCCTGACCATATAATTTGTGCAAAAAAGCATGGCCAGTTTGATCAGCAGCACATGCACAACACTAGGCATGCCCACCTATAATGGCAATGTAAAATAAGCGACTTTCCAAATAATTCATGTAATTGAAAATTTTGTACTGAATTTGCATTTTGATACATTTTCCAAAGTCCAAGCTTTGACTACCAAATGCACGCAGAGATATTTTCCCATCTCCAGTTCGAGAGAATGGTAATCCATAATTTTAAAGCTCTATGACTGCTTTTGGTGCCTCCCTGCACATGTACTAAATAGAATCCTGATCACCCATACAAACCCAATACACTTGTGTATTAAGTATTAACACTTGGAAAAAGAAAAGAAACAAAAAGACCTCAAGAGAAATTCTTAATCAACCAAAATAACTCTTGATGGGATTTGCAACAGCACAAGATGAAAAAATTTAAGCCACTAGCTTCCATTAATTTGGCATACATTAAATGTTGGATCTTCCCAGTAGGTATTCAATTAAAGGGCAGCTGGAAAATGCAGGAAAGAATGTTGAAAAAATATATATATATATATATATATATATAATATGTGTACCACATGACACTTAAGTGAATTTCTCCTGGTCAAGGCTTGAAAGAAGCTCATATAATATAAGAAGTATAAGGATTTTGCTCAAAATAATTCATATAAGAAAGACCAAGTCTTAGTTATTAAGTGAAGGGAACACCAATATTTTGGAAGAAAACAACTTCTAGTTGAAACAGGTACTGCACCTAACCAAGTGAATGGGGTGCAAATGGGCTGTGTAAATTCTGGTTTACTTTTGTTTCAGTTTGACTTTGTTTTGTTTGTTTGTGAGGAGTAAAATAAGAAGGCAGGAGGAAGGTGGTTCAGATGCAAAGTTTGTACCACCAATGGTTCTATTTTCTATGGAAATAGAAAATCCCATCAATGACCAATGTGTTATTTGTAATTATCCTTCAATAACTAATGACTAATGTGTTTTTTTTCATTTTTTACATTTTTGGTATTAACTAATGACTAATGACTAATGTTAAAATTTTAGCATTTTCAATAATTTTTTGGTATTAACTGAAATATATGATCATTTTGATTGTTTACAAGGATGGAAACCTGCAATCGCCTTTTCTCCATGGTTGTCTCTTTTCTTGTTTGGGTTTCTGTATAGAACCAAGTTGGTGGATGCACAGAAGGATGATCGATCAACAATGTTGGTAATAATGAATTGGATTACTGCACTTGGGCAGGCGTACACTACAACTTAAACAGGTCTTCAGTGGAAATGCTTAATCTTTCTACTTTGAGCTCCAAGGTAACACAAGTTTAGCCTTTGTGTTGAAAGCTTTAAAGTGGCTTGACCTTTATTACAATAACTTTAATCGACCAATCCCTCGGACCTTTGGGAATCTATCCTAGCTTGAGTTTCTTGACTTATAGTGGAATAAGTTTGGAAGCTTGATTCCCCCCGAGTTGGGAAGCATCAGAAACCTTTGGCCACTAAACTTCTCCAATAACTTTCTTATTGGAAGAATACTCGATGACCTTTAGAATCTAAAAGGTTTACATGATCTCCAAATTTCTAGAAATAGATTGAATGGTTTTACCCCTAAATGGGTGGCCAACCTATCCAATTTGAAAGTTTTTTACAGCCTATGAAAATGAATTAAGTGGTAGAATTCTAGAAAATTCAGGCTCTTCATCTGAGCTTTAGTTGTTAAACCTTCACTCAAACTATCTTGAATGTCCTATACCAAAGAGGGAAGGACATAGAATACAATAATATTGTATATTTTGTTTCCACAGAAAATAAAGAGCATGAATTCCACTATGCGTTGCAATGGTATCACAATATTAGAGGTAGTGAATAGTAAGCACTTAACAAAGGGTTCAATCAGACACAACAGCAACACATGAATCTATAGATTCATAAAGTTTTGGTTCTTCTCAATTTGAACATATATCCCTCACTAATCTGAAATATAGTCAGAAATTAAAATTTCCAATTTACTGTGATGTTTTGCCTTTAACTCTGCTTCATGCAATATGACTTACAAGTCTGAAAGTTAAAAAGCCACAAAAAATTCCTGCATTTAGCCACAATTCCACTACTTGGCTTCCAAGGCAGTTTGACTATGAGACTAGAAAAAGAAAGCAAGAGAATTAACAGGTTTGTTGTCATCAGTTATAACTAGCTCTTATCAGGTTAGATAGGCCCCATTAATAATAGGGTTGGTTCTGCATCTATTACTTAATTGATTAGCTAGGAAAGATATCCATACAATGCATAGATTGTGCTATGTGTTAAAAAGATACCCATATTCCAGAAGGGAATGATTAGATTTAAAAGTGAATTGACTGTGGGATGAACTTAAATAAAATTCAAAAAAAAAAAACACAAAACTTTGATAGGGCTACAAAGGCAAGGGATGAGGAGAGAGAAAAAGGCAGAAGTAGACATTGAACCCTGCAGAGTGTTGATCATTCTGACATAAGCAATTCTTGGGTGGATCCATTTGTTGGTGGGCCTCAATCTTCATAACAAGAGACACATGAAACTTGTCTACAAGTCTTGTACAACTACACCTGTGACACAAACCATCTGTTAGTGGTTTATGAATGAATCATTAGGTCTATCTAGGGGATAGGTTAGTCCAAGTCAATTTGGTTTAGAGGGTATTATAGATTGAGCAAAGTATTGGTTTTCTTAGCCCACATCATCAATCCTATAGTGTCCCATTGGACAGGTCAAGTATTGTCTTCCTTGCCTCTTTGGCCCAGGTATATCATTTTATCAACTGAGTTTTATTTTCTTCATTTCAGTCACATCGTATTTTGTAAAGATGCAAAAACTCAATCCTAAAAACAGAGTTTTGGGACAATGAGTGAGCATCTTTTCATTCCATTCACCCTATGGATCATCAATATCTATTACAAAATCAAATTTACTCTTAACATTGGTAACTCTCATTCTTGAATTTCTAATAATCTGATGATCCTGGAATTCATTTGAGACAAAACTCAGTCCCAAATGAACTTTCATTTGGGACAAAGATCTACTTTGAACTTTCAAATTTCAACACTTTGTCCCACCTTCTTAATGGGTTTGAGATAAAGATAAAACTAATGGGTTTTAGAATGCAACTAGTCTATTTAGTTTAAGGGTGGCCCAACCCAAAAGAAGGGGAAAAGTAATTTGGAGAATTATCAAAGTAGCAATTCTATGGACAATTTGGGAGGAGAGGAACAATGGGTTGTTCAAAGAGCAACATAGGCCCTTAGAGCATAACTAGTCCAATATAGAAAAGGAATGTTGTCTATGTTTAGAATCTTGCTTTCATTATATATGCTTAAAGGCTCTAGAAGTCTAATATGTGCCAAATAACCCCTTCTTTGGAGCTTAACTTCAAATAATAATCATCACAAGCTGAATTTAACATCAATCAAATTCCAAAGCATTAAGTGCAAGATATTGCTATATAGAAATTGATTTCAGGTAAATGGATTATCATTTGAAGCCCTATTTTCAATGTAAAAAGACATAAGTCATTTAATCTGGTAGGTTTGGAACTTATGGTTTATGGGGTCATAAAATTACTAGCTATAGTCACAGCTATAGTTCATCTATATATCAAGGTAGATATATCTCCATAGTGTATTTAAAAGTGGTACTTTTCTTCTTTTGTTTTGAGGGTGGATTTTTTTAGGGGTCCCTAATTGGATGTCATATACAATTTTTTAATTGTACAGAGGACTGTGCTTTGCCTTCAAAAAAAAAAAAAAAACAGAGGACCATGCTTTTGATATCAATACGCTTTACTATACTTTACCTTAAAAAAGTTGAAATGGGTAGGGTAAAGAACAACACTGAAGGATTATGCAAATAGCTAATGGAAGGGTGGTAGGATTTCAATGAGGGGCTCAGATTTGACTTTTATCTTATTTGTTTGTGATAAGTAAAATGATGTTTGCCAGTTGCCCCCACCTTATATCAAAGACAATGGAGATAGGAGGGTTATTTGTTTGGGAATTGGAAGTGAGGCAAGAAGATAGGAGGGTTATTCAAGGAAGTAAAAGATGCATGGGTGTTGTGGTTCTGTTAGTTATTTGTTTGCTTGTTTTCTTCTTAGTGTTTGTATAGTTTTCTTTGTTTTTCTCTTTCGATTATTGAACTTTCAAATCTGATTATTGACTTTTCAAAATCTGAATCCAATCCAAAATCCAAAATTTCCAAATCAGCACCCATGTACAACAAGGGATTATACAACAAAGGGGCCACTACTCTCAAGACTCAAAATTGTGTTCTTACCCCTTTTACTTGGGATCCATTAAATATATTTACTATTTTGAACTTTGATACCAATTCTATATTTCTACTATTATGTACAAGTTCGTAAGCAGTAAAGTTATGGTCTCTTTACTTGAAATTGGTGAAAATTTAGTTTATATACCAAAAGCAATAGTGCCATAACAACATATAAAAATTTAAAAGAAAGGCTAGTACAGAAGCAGGGGTGTACCTGCTCAACCATCTATTGAAACATTCTTGGGCCAATTTTCTTGTGATAGACCTCATTTCAACAATTGTAACGCCCCTTACTAGGAGCTAGCTTTAAATTGTTCTCTCTCCAAACCTAAAGATATTGCAGAATATCATATAATTGAATTAAAATATTGGAAGATTACCAAACAAATTCAATATTATTTTACTGATCACAAGAGCTTTAATCTTTGAAAGCAACTACAATTATCAAAAAATTAAAAAAAAAAGTCTTTGATAGCAACCAAATGCATAATCAAAATGGTAGATGGATTCATTAGCATAAACTCAACTCAAGCAAAAGAAGAAGCATATAATGGAGTTATTCAATGATACATAAATAATTTATCAGCAAAGGTAAGTTATTAAGTATTATATGAAACTTAAGCTTACAATTTTGTGGGTATAATTTACCCACACCCATAGGAATAAACAAATACATCTAGAGTTCCAATCCCCAAAAACCAGCCTTAAAATTTAGCCCAAAATATTCCAAGCAATGAAAACATCAATAACAAAGATTCTAATTTCTCATTAATGAGTCCAATGATATATAATTGTACCTCAACAACTAACATCATGGTTCTCATCTTCAGACTCTAATTCAGTTTAGACATGATGAGACATAGGAATGTAGCACATCTAAAAGGACACAAGCGTGAGTCTTTCCAAAATGAGAGAAAAACTTCATTAGACAACAAACAAGAGTGGCATCAAGTAACAGTATCAAACTTCTTCAATAGTCCTCATATATTCATTAAAACATTACATTAGCCATTTCATGCTTCTAAAGGCATAGTGCATAGGAAATGCATGGACTTTTTTTTATAAACTCATACAACTATGACATGCTAAGTTATTTCTTTTCCATTCAACCTTTCCTAACAAATACCCTTGAATGAGAAATGGATTATAAGCAATATCAGGTTCATGGGAATCTTGGTTAGAACATAACCTTTTAATAGAAGACAGAGAGAATCATATTAACCCCAACCCGCATATGGTTGAGTCCACCATTGGTATGAACAAGTAGGAAACCACGTGACTCTACTGCATTTAGTAAGAGAAACCCTAAGCCGGTGTAGGTTGAAAAATTACCGAACTAAAAAACCACATGTCAAAGGAAGAGAAACCCTAAGCCAAACTAAAACTAACCACTAAAACACACACACACACACAAAGTCCAAAGGATGCAAGAGGGATATTTGCACAAAGAACATATTTTTGGTGCAGAACAAAAATCAAATGGTGAGATTGACTAAATAGAGAGAGAAAGAGATTTACTAATGGTTGGATACCGTTCAATTTCTCTGAGTTCTTCCTCTTGAAGCTCAAGAATAACTTCAGAGATCACCGTTGGAGTTCTCATCCATTTTTCTTCGCCCCCCTCTTCTGAGATTTAGCCGCCAAAAATTTTGCAAATATAAGAAAGAAAAAAAAAATGATCAAATTGGTAGAGAAGAAATGAATAGAGAAGAAAAGACAAGAGTAAAGAGAATGCATGGAGAAGAAATGAGAGAAAAGAAGACCAGAGAGGAGGAAGAATGAAAAGAGGACTAGGTTTTTCTTGTGCGAGAAAGTGTTCGTCCGAGAGAGAAGAGAGAGGAGGAAGAAAGAGAGATAGTCAGGTTTGCTTCAAGCGAGAGAGTCGTCTGCCATAGAGTATTTCCGGTTGTGCGCACAATAGCATTTGAGCGGCAAAACCTAAATTAGCGACTAATTTTGAGTCCACCAAAAATTGAAAGGGCATAAGAGGCATTAAAATTTGCCTCTAAAAGTAACCTTATCAATCTGCCCTCTTTGATATGATATAGAGGCATTTTTTCCTAACCGCCTCCGGCCAAGAGCCTCTATAGACAAGAATTCTAGTAGTGTTTGTTTTGGATGTGGCAAGGTTGGCCACAAATCCTACAATTATCCAACATTCATGTGATGAATGGGTTATGGTTAAGAGAAGAAAGAAGTTGTTTGTGTGTAGAGGTTCTAAGTTGGGTTATCTAATAGACAAACCAATGAAGACTAAAAGCAAGAGAAAAATTTTATAGAAATCAATTCATGAAAGTGAATAATGGGAGATCCTTGCTATCAAAAGTAACCAACAAAACCCATGTAGTCAGGCTTGGCTTTGTAACCATTAAATCTACAACTAAGAAAACCCAATGGGTTGCCAAGGCTGAGTCAAGTGCAACTGTAGTTAAGAAAACTAGCTGCTTTGGCAAAGACTTGAACGAAGTTGTGAGTAAGAATTTAGAGAAAGTCTCTTTAGAGAAAAACAATATGCCTCTAACAAAAATTGAAGGTGAACATGATGCTGACTTCATGGGGGAGGAAGGTGGCAATAAGTTTGATGAAGTTGAAGGTGAGGAGGATGATATAACAAATAAATGGGAGAAACAGACCGATTTGGAGGACAAAGATATAGTAACAATCACTACAATGCCAAGAGCTCTGTTGGTGGATATTAGAGGAAACTAAGGGCAACTGAATAGTAGGGAGATCAAGGGCCCCAATTATCTCATAGTCGAAGATGAAGTGCTTGGCATGGAACATTATAGGAGTGGATATGAAGCTCCTTAGAAGGCAAGTGAGAGAACTTACCAAAACTTTTAAAAATCAACTTTTGTTATTTGATGGAGACTAGAGTTAGTCCATCCACTACTAGTAAAACTATTAAGACTCTAAGTTTTGATAAAGTTTTTTTGTAGTTGATGCTTGTGTGTTCTCCAATGGTCTCTAGATCCTCTGGAAGATCTCCTTATGTGTAATGTGGATGTTTTGTTTTCGAATGACAGACTAGTTCATGCTATGGTTGTAGACAGAATGAAAAATGACCACTTTTTTTATACTTTTGTTTATGCTCCTCCTGCTCTTGCGGATCAACCAAGAATTTGGAATATCATTGAATCCATTGAAAACACCATTAATGGCCCATTGTGTGTTTTAGGGGACTTTAACACCATTAGAAATGGTGATGAGAAAAATGGGGGTCAAAAGGTTTCCCTCTTCTAAACAAAGACTTTTAATAATTTAATTAATAGTTGTAATTTGATCGAAATTAACAGCGAAGGGAGTAGATTTACCTAGAGATAAAAAAAAAAATTATTCAAGAAAAAATAGATTGAGTTCTACTGAACAATGATTAGTGTATGAGATATCCAAACTCCGAGATCAAGATTCTCAACTTGGAAAATTATCAAAATTTTAGGCCCTAGCCATTTTCATTTGAGGCAATGTAGAGTGATAGAGAGGATCTAAAAGATGTTATCATGAGGGCATAGGGCATCTCTATCAAGGAATCGAAAGGGATTCAGTTCATTAAAAAAAAAGAATTGTTACAACCAATGAAATTAAAAAATGAAATAAAACAATTTTGAAAATATTGGAAATATCCATGATAAGAAGAAAAGGTAGATTAGGTTATTATCTGAAGTCCAACAAGAACTCTTGGATAATCTAAGAAGAAAGGACTTAAGAATAAAGGAGTAATTCAAAAACAATTAAATAAGATTCTCTTAAAAAGAAAGCACATTGGGCACAAAAATCTAGAATAACTTGGATTCATCTTAGGGATAGAAATAATAAATTCTTCCACACTGATGATTAGAAGAAACCATAATAGAATTCCCAAAATCAAAGATGATAGGGGGAGTTGGATTCAAGATGTAGAAGGAATGAGGGGGTATTTTTAGTATGAATGGTACTAAGGCCATGGATGAGGTAGTCAACTTCATCATCTCATGCATTGCAGTGGACCAAAATAATGAGATTGGTAAGGATGTAACTGGTGTTGAGATTTGGGAGGCCTTGAATTCGATGCAATACCTAAAATCCCCTAGCCCAAATAGTTTAAATGTTTTATTTAAAAAAAATACTAGGATATCATTGGAAACTCAATTGAAGAGACTATTAAGGCATTTTTTTCACTCTAAAATAATGATTAAGAAAATCAATAGGACTTTTGTTGCTCTTATCTCAAAATCTAATAATGTAGTTTAGGTGGAGAATTTTAGGCCTATTAGTCTGTGCAATGTCATATGCAAAATCATTGCAAAAATATTAGTAAATAGAGTCAAACCATACCTTGGTAAGATAATTTTTTCTCTCCAAAGTGCTTGTGTTCCCAGAAGACAAATTACATACAACATTCTTATAGTTCACAAACTATTTAACACAATGAGAAAGAAGAAGGTAAAGGTGGTACTCTTTCTTGTAAAATAGATATGGAAAAAGCATATGATAGATTGGAATGAAATTTTTTAGAGAAAGTGTTAGAAGATATGGGTTTAACAATAAACAAATTAACTGAGTAATGCAATGTGTATCCACTATCTCTTTTCCAAGTTCTTGTAAATGGATCCCCAACCAGAGAGTTTAAACCTACTAGCTAGGGGTATCAAAGAGGGGGATCCCCAATCTTCATACTTTTTGTCTTATGTGGTGAAGCCCTAACTAGAATGATTTGCTCATAAAAGAAGGATGCTAACCTAGGATTTGTTACATCAAGGAAAGGACCAAGGGTTCCCATTCTATATTTGCTGATGACTGCATTTTCTTTATTAGGACAACTGTCAATAATGTTTTTAGAATTAAAAAAATTTGAAAAAGTCTGCTAAAGCTTCGGGCCAATTCCCAAACTTTGTTAGGATGGAATTTGCTATGTAAATCAAAATCCAATGGGGCATCAAAAAGTTTAATGGATGAATGCTACTTGCTAAGCTAAGCTAGGATGGAAAATCTTAACGGATCCTTCAAACTTATGGGTGCAAATCATGAGGGAAAAAAAATACTTGAGGAATATTGATTTTGGGAAACCAAGGAAGACAAGGGAGTTCATGAGCTTGGAAAGGAATTTTAAGCCATCATAACATCCTTAAGAAAGGCATTCATTGGATTGTATAGGAAATGATAAGGAAATTAACATTTGGAGTGATAACTATATTGAGGGACATCTTATCATGAATGCAGTTGGTGGAAATACAATCTCAATGAGGAATGTTAGCGATCTAATGGATGGTTCTAGGGAAAAGTGGGATGAATCTAACATATGTGGCCTTTTAGGGACATGGTATTGGAATAATAAGAGACATTATTATCCCTTCTGGAGAGAAAGATGATTTGGTGGTGTGGTATCCTAATCCCAATGGAAATTTTAGGATAAAATTGGCCTACAATATGTTAGCAAATAATGACTCAAATACTAACACTAATGGGAACAATGGTTTGAAAGTTTTGACTCTAAATTGCCCTTCAAAACTAAAATTCTTCATGTTCTTGCTTCTTTCTAATAAACTTCCCTCTAAAAGTGTCCTAAGGAGAAGAGGGGTGGATTTAGAAGAGGAGTGCAGCCCTTATTGGAAACTGGAGGACTACAACCACATCTTATATTGTGATTATGCTAGGCAGTTTTGGAGCCTTCTGCAATGGGTGGATTTGAGACCCATGCGGGGGAGATAATGTAAAATCTTGGTGGGAAAAAAGGATGCAAAATGCCTAATTACAAGAATACAAGTATGATGGAGTTTCTAGTTTTTCTGTGGAGATTATGGAAAAACAAAAATGGGAAGGTGTTTAAGAATAATATCTTCCCTCTGGCTATCCTCTTTAGTAGAGCTAGGGGTGATTGGGAAGAGTTCACTAAGCTCTTTAATCCTGACAAAAAAGTGAAAGAATCCTAGAACATAAGGGTGAGATGGACAATTCCGAATGAATCTTTTATAAAAGTAAATTTTGAAGCATCATAGAAAAAAGATGAATCGGTAGTGATTAGGTGTATTGTGAGGAATGACAAAGGAGAGATATTGGTTAGTACAAATAAACATGTTGGCTAGTGTTCCATACCATAATATACTGTGGAGGCGTGGGCTGCTTTCGAAGCCCATGACATTGCTAAATATTTCAAGAGGAATATATCATCATGGGGTTGGTAAGGGATTCAAATTTGGTGATAAATTGTCTCAGGGATCGGAACACTACATCATGGAGCATAAAAGCCATCATTGAGGAGTGAGACAGAGGTTAAACGTCCAATACTCACATATCTTTAGGATTGTTGACTTCCTGCGAACGAAATAGACAAATAGTATCCCATGTGTTGCGAGCTTCAGTGTTTTGTCTTCTATTTGTCTAGTTGATGTTTAGGGGAGGGATCAACCCACGGGTTGTATAGTCTGAGTCATGTGTTAGTTTCTCTTTATTTTTCTTTCTTTTGCTTTGTATTATTTCCTCATTATCAAAAAAAAAAAAAAATTCAACATGGGCTGATTGGCTGACCCCAAGTCCATATATCAAATTTCAGGTTGGATCCAAGTTGAACAAATCAGGCTTGACTTTACCTTGATCCAGGCTTGGGCCTTATCCCATGGTTAAGCTTGAATTGACCTTACACAAGGCCCAACCCACCCAACTTACGCCCGTTTGAAGAAATTGAAGACTTCACTACTTCAAGCTTGAAGCTTATTTCTAATTAGACCTTTTATGGGCTGGGCCAGGGCGGCTTCAGGCCGGGTTTTGTCTCTGTATTAACAAAATATATCCAGGCCCGATTCGAGCCCGGCCCAACTAATAGGCCTAGGTCTTGAGCCCGAACCTAGCCCTTTATATAAAACTTGAAGCTTAGGCCCAAGTCCCAATCCAACTAGAAAATTGGAAAAGATTTTTTTGTTAAGTAAAAAACTGTTTTATTTATATTAAAAAACCTCAAAACCTAAAAATAATGAAGGATCTCACTATTATTTAAAAAAAATAAAAAATATATATTATATATATAAAATTTATTTTTATTATATAAATACATTATCAAGTCGTGTCAGGAGCCCGGCCAAAAAAATCAGAATGTTTTACACCTGAGCCCATGCCTGCTGTCCAAACTTGACTTAAATCGGATCGGCCCGTCGGGCTACTCGGCCCACGAACGGTATCTTTCCGGTTAATGGACGGTCAACCTGCAAAGGCCGGTTCCTTCCGAAGTAATAAAATTATAAATAACGAAGAAGCCGGTTTAGAAATTGAACCCTAGGTTTCGTTGCTAGATCCAGTTCTATCATCAATTTATCATTGAAGGGGAATCGGACTCTCCTCCACAGGGTCTGAAGCTCAGCAACAAGTCGCAACTCGTCTTTGTTTCCTAGGGTTAGGGTTTTTACTCGGCCCGCCAACCTCTCGCCACAGGTACGAGACCCGCCATGGTTTTGCCGTTTCTTCTCTTCAAGCTTTTCTTTTTCTTAGCATTATAGGGTTAGGGTTTCTCTTGGGCTTTGGTTTAAGTGAGTATGTATTTCTTCTTAGGGCATTTCGTCATCCTCGTTTTTCTTATTCAGGAATCTGTAGCAGTTGTTTGCTACTTCATCTTCTCGGGACTGTTCTTTTAATGCTTCTGAACGTGTCTTCCTTTTCTTTTACCGTTTCTTCATTATATTTCTTTCATCTTGATTGATTCTGTTGGGAGAAAACTGGTATTGGGAACTTATAAAAAAATCTGTTCTTGGGAGTTTTTGTCTCCTGTTTCAATTTATTCTGAAATTCTTTTAGATTTTGGTCGATGCATTTTAAGGTGAAAATCTGTCATTTGCTGTTTGAATTCAGTTTTAGGTTGTTTTGTGAAGGATTCTTCGCCGTTATGGTTCCTTTTTCCCCACTTAATGCTGTTACTATTCTTTTTAATCTTTTTTTATATGCTTTGTTTTTATTATCTGTTGCATAAAGCCGTTTGGAATTTCTAAGGTGATTGAAGGTTGGGTTCATTCATTATTGGTGTAAGGTTTTTCTCACTGAAAAGATGGTGTTTTGAACTGATTAATTCATGTTGATGAATTAGTGGGTCCGTGTAGCTCCTGGCTTTTTAGGGTTTTAGCAGTTTGATATAGTATCTCTCTGTTTAGTACGCTCTTATGTTTGAGATAATCTTTTTTCTATTTTACGTTTTTGGGGTTGAGTTTTTAGTATACTGAAGTCTCAAGTCCCTATCCTCTGAGAATGTTTGCGGGGGTTCCAATATTTTGTTCACATATTCTCTTGTAGGACTTCAATTAAATGTGTATTTAATTGCATTTTGTCTTACAGGAAGCAATTCTACCATCAAACATAGTTGCTTTGGCCCGATATGGGTGAGAGTGGAAAGCGATCCCGCTCACAGAAGGATCATGATGTGGATGGCAAGAACCAAAAAAGACGGTCTAGCAACAAAGAAGACGCAGGGGATGATGAGTTGGTTGTTTATCGCATACTTTGCCCAGATAATGTTATTGGTAGTGTAATTGGTAAGAGCGGGAAAGTGATAAATTCATTAAGGCAGGAGACGCGTGCAAAGATTAAGGTTGTGGATCCCTTTCCTGGTGCCAAGGAGAGGGTTATAACAATATATTGCTATGTTAAGGAGAAGAAAGATGTGGAGGTTGATGATGACAATGATGATATGGAGCCTCTCTGTGCTGCCCAGGATGCACTTCTCAAAGTACATGCAGCCATTGCCAATGCAGTGGCTACTGCTGGGGATTCTGACAAGAAACGGAAGGACAAGGAGGAGGCTCATATTCTTGCCCCTACTAGCCAGTCAGCTAATGTTATTGGTAAAGCTGGTGCCACAATCAAGAAATTAAGAAGTAAGACAAAGGCAAACATCAAAGTTTTCCCCAAGGACACAAATGATCCCACTCATTCATGTGCTATGGATTTTGACAACTTTATTCTGGTAAATGGATTCTCTTTGCCTACTAGCTTATTTTTAAGACTAGCTAGTGGACTCTTGCAATGCATGAGTAATGTTGGAAAAAAGATTTTATGATTTTATGTGCATATCAATTAATAAAAAGTGTTTGAGGATATGGAAGATTTTAAGAAAAAAACTGTAATTTAACATTCAATAATCGTTTTATACTGTTCAAGTAATTATTGAAATATAAGAAGCTGATAAATGATGATATATGACTAAAATTTATTATGATCCTTTATATATTTTTAATTTACAAAGTGAGTAAACCACATCTGTGAGAAAAGAGAGGGCTCCTGGCCTCTCTCTTTCCTCTATATAATATAATATAGATATAGATTTCAGCAACAGATCAAACCTCTCAAAGGAGAGGGCTTGTAGACTTGTAGCTTGGTGAAACGGTGAAATCATGGGCTGACAACTGCCAAGCATGTGGCCACTTCATGCAAGAAAATGCTGAAGGTTAGGTCTGCATCCAGTCTACCCCTTCCAAGACTCTAGATATCTGGGACCAACTTTACGTAATGGCCCTATCAAACCTTTGTTTATGTTTGGGTCATTCATTGTATGAGAGGATCCCATATAAATTGGATATGTTATAAAAATGGTAACTTGGGTGTGCCTAGGTTAAAAGGTGAGCCATCACTATGACTGATGGAAAAAATTGTGAGGCATCATTATGTGCACTGAATTTCATCTGAACCCAAGCGTGCCTCATTGGGCTTCTTGTTGTTTAAATGAATTATCATTGAATTGATGTTTGAATATGTAAATTACCATTTGTAGTTTGTAGCAATGATGTTTAGAGTTTTGACTGTTTGACCTATATTGTACTTAAAGTTAATAAGATACAACTTTATGTTTTAACTTTTAATATTTAACTTACCACATGGCACTTTGACCTCTAACTAATTGAACCAGTAGGCTTTTTGGAATATTTTATTTCCCCTACAATTTAGATTTGCATTTCTTAAAATTCTTGAAAAGTGGACTCTTGACTTTTTTTATTAGTATGAGATTTAGCTTAGGTTTAACCAAAAATAGGCTGGATAGAATTTAAGAGAGCTTAAATAATCCATAAAACTCACTGGAATCAGGCCACAAAACCCCTAGTTTATTAGTATGATATTTAGCTTGGGTTTATCCAACAAAATAGGCTGGATAGAACCAATCCAAATTTTGCAATGTAGCAGCCCGTATTGGTCAATACATATTGTATGGGTAGGTCACTGATACACTGAAAATGGGAATTTTGGGGTTTTAACCCATTTGAGGGGTTAGGCAGTCCTTAGATCGACCCCCTCAGACCAATTTTTGGAAAAAATACCCTAAAGAAAAAACGTAAAGAATGTGGTTGAAACACCCAATATGCCCCATCCAGTGTATCTGGGTGTATAAGTACTCTGAACCTTGGATAGAACTTAAGAGAGTTTACATAATCTATAAACCTCACTGGATGATGCAATGAAAAAACAGGGTTTCATAGGGTTAATATGTTCTAGTCATAGTTGTCAAGGTGACAAGGTGCCCTTGGAGGTTTGCTTGTCTAATCGCCAAGTAGTTTTCCATAGTGTGTTAGAAAAAACTTTTATATTCTTAATTTTTTGAGGTTATAATTTTAAAATAGACATTTTTAAACTAAAATATTCATTATACTAATTTCTTTTTGTTATTTTCTTATTTGTTATGGTTTAATCAACACAAACATTGCTAAATGCTGTATTGAAATTTCCGTTCTTTCTTCTTTTCCTATAACAGAAAAAGGGGTTCAGCCCCTATATTTTTTTGAAATTTCTTTTCTTTCTTTTTTTTTCTCATGAATATGTTGGGATATGTTGATTTTCTGTACTTAAACATGAAGTTTATACTTATGAAAATTATGGATAATTATTAATGAAATATAATTATTGAACCTAGGGAACTACCCTAGGATACGTATTTTTACTTGAAAAGGATCTTTTGTCCCAATTGCATAAGTTGAAAAATCTAACCTATTGGTTGGGGGTGCTATGGGAATTTTCACCATGTACATACCTTCTTAATATATAATCAAATCAATAATTATATTTGTTAGCAATAGAAAAATATAGAGTAAATAAAGCAAAGAACCATTAAGTTGGTAAAAGTGGTTTTAAACAGGGTTTGGAAGATGGTTAAATGAAACAAAAGTCTGGCTAGAGATTTAGGAGGGTCATCTGTAGGGGTTTGGAACATTAAAGATGTTGTTCATAATGTTCAAAGAGGAGTGCAACAACCTAGAAGCAGAAGACATAATCAGTGTTTTCATATATTTGAAGTCAGCACTAAACGAATCAATGGAGAAAAATTTTCATCCATTCATTCATTCACTCAATGCTCAAATGATTTTAAAAGGGATTATATAGAGGATTTAAAATATCTCTTTTTAAGATCTAAAATATATTTATTTTCCTAAACAATGAAACTAAAAGAATAAATGTTTGCAAGATAATGAATCTTTTAAGTCTCCAAGTACTTTGCAAATTTTAAGGTTCCAATGGAATCTTAAGAAGATTTTGAGAAGGTTTGATTGGATTTAATTGCATATCACGTGGGGCCTGCATGAGTTGCAGCCATAGGCTTATTTTTGTGGCCGGTGCTCCATTTGACCGATACAGCAATTTATTGGGCCCAGGATTACTGAGTATTTTCACACCACTGGCATTGAGTCAGTTTCACATCATATTTATGAAAATATAATTAATGGCCCATTAGTAGAGCTACTAGAAGGTCCAAACAGTTCCAAAGGAAAACTTTTCTTTTGCATTTCTTTGTTTTGTTTTTTCAGCTAATATTTAGTACTTATATGATTGTAATCATATGACATTTTGAAATATGACTTTTAAAATAGAAATATCGATTGTTTTGGAAAGTCATTATGTATGGCAAGTTTTTTAAGGTTTATTTTATGTCATTGTCCATTACACCTTCTGGTTTCCAATAGGATATCGTGCAATAGTTGATCCTTTTGATTACATGTTTGATAGAGGCTCGGAGCAACATTTGAGATTTATTGGCACATGGACTTATGTTGGTTATTTTGTCAGAATGTAATTGAACTGGTCTTTTGTTGGGATCCCATTTAGTGTTTGATTGGGGGCATTTTCTAAAAATAATGTTCAAGTTACTACTTATTTTATTGTAAAAAATAACCCTATAAGTTATAGGCAAAAGCCCGGCCTGAGCCTGGGCTCTATCCCCTACCATAGGTGCTAAGTTTTGGCCCATGATCACCCCCAGGGGGTGCTTAAAGTTCTGCCATTAAAGTTTGCATTTTCTTACCAAGCAACCCTATTCATGATGTTTTTGTTATCTAAACTCGAAAACCAAGGTTGAGGAAGCACACACATGGGGAGAAAACTAAGGTCTTCTTTCATGTAATTCTAATAATGGCCCAGCCTTGTGGTATGGGCCCAATTCAGTGTAAGTTCAAGCCGGGTACCCAACTAGCGCACCTACTCCCATGTTATCCTTCTCTCTCTCTCTCTCTTAAAGTAGAAATTGCTTGTTTAAAATTTTGCAAAGTGAATGTATTATATTGATATCTATTTTCCTCTGGTTTCTTTTGAAATGTTGAATTTCTCTGATACCTGAGTCATTGTTTGTTAATTATTTTTGAGTAGATAACTGGTGATGCAGAAGCTGTAAAGAAGGCACTATATGCAGTCTCTTCTATCATGTACAAGTTCTCTCCAAAAGAAGTAATTCCTCTTGAGGCAACAGTACCAGAAGCTCCTCCAAGCATCATTATCCCATCAGATATCCCTATTTATCCAGCTGGAGGCTTCTACCCAAGTACAGATCCTCTTATTCCCCCATCTAGATCTATTCCTCCTGTGATTGGTGCTACACCACATATGCCTGATCTCCATGGATATATGGATACAGGCAGTGCCTGGCCTGTCTATTCTTCATCTTCTCTTCCTGTAGTTTCTGGTTATGGTGGTTCCTCTCGATCTGAAGAACTGGTAATAAGATTGCTTTGCCCTTTTGATAAGATAGGGCGTGTTATTGGGAAGGGAGGGAGTTCCATTAAGAGTGTGAGGCAGGCGAGTGGTGCTCGTGTTGAAGTTGATGATACAAAGGGTGATCGTGACGAGTGCTTGATAACTGTCACATCAACAGAGGTTAGGGCTTTCTACTTTTGTTTTTTCTGAGAAGTGGGACATAAATTATTCTTCGAGTCTTCTTCTTCACTTTACATGCATGTCCATGAGGCTGTGCATTCATGTATGTTTTTGATAATTCTTCTCAAGAGGATCTTGCCAGTAATAATATGGGAGGTCAATTTGCCAAGTTTTTTCTCACACTATATGTAACATAATCCTCCTGACTCTTTGAAGGAATTGATCAATTGATCAGGCTTGTTTGCTTGATCTTTCATCCTAATATCCTTGGTCAGTAGAATGTGGTTGAAAACCACCCCCATCAGTCATTCGTGGTTTTTGCCTTTAATTTTTTCGTTTTTTGCTTGTTTTTTAACTTAATTGTTAATTTGTGTTTTTTCTGTTGGTTGGTAGGCTTCAGATGATGTGAAGTCGATGGCAGTTGAAGCCATTCTACTACTCCAAGGGAAGATAAATGATGAAGATGACGACACTGTTAGCATCCGTCTCCTTGTTCCATCTAAAATTATAGGTTGCATTATTGGAAAGAGTGGCTCAATTATAAATGAAATGCGAAAGAGAACCAAAGCTGATGTGCGCATCTCCAAAAGCGATAAGCCTAAATGTGCAGAGGACAATGATGAACTTGTTGAGGTCCTTGGAATTTTCTTTCTTCTTTTTCTATATATTATTTGTTTACCTCTTGGCAACTCCATATACTTGGGACCAAATTTTAATTTGAATACAGTTGAACTTACCCCACCCTCCATGTTGCACATATAGGTTGTTGGAGAGGTTAGTAGTGTGAGAGATGCACTTGTTCAGATTGTTTTGAGGCTTCGAGATGATGTTTTGAAGGATAGGGACGGTGGTCGCAACCCCCCTCCAGTTTCTGATTCTCTATACTCTGGTGGAAGTGGTCTTTCAGTCCCTTCAGTCCTGCCTAGTGTTCCACCAGTTGCTCCTTTGGGGGGTTATGATAGGGTTGAAAGTGGAAGCAGCTTGGGCATGTTATCTTCAAGCAGCCTTTATGGATATGGATCATTGTCGGTAAGCTTCTTTCAAGTAGCTAAACAGTCGATTTCTTTTCTTTGCTCTTCTCTGTGTACACAGTCATGAATACCTCTAACTTGCTTTGGGGTCCAGATGAACAATGATGAACAAGAACCTTTTAAATATGGGACAATAGCTTTGTTAGTGACTCAGCACCGGCTGTTATGTTTGCCTTTTAGTTTAGATTGACATGTTTCTGGTTAAACTTTTATTCCTTGCTTGATCATAAAAAAATTATCTAAAATACTTAAGTCACTGTTTGTTTGTGTTTAAGAGACTGGAGAGGCGGAATAAAACACTCTTCCTTTATTTCTTTGATGTACATGTGGAATAAAACACTCTTCTCTATTTGTTATTGTATAATATTGATACTTCTCTACTTTAGTTCTTCAATTGATAATTTGATAAGCTCCTGGGGATGGCATCCCTGTCATCATTTTTTACTGCTACAGCTTTCTTTAATTCTTATAAACTAATTTTTTCTGCTGATAAAAAAAATGATTCACATTCTTATCAAATCTGATATTCATTTGAAAGATCTTGTAAATAGAATTCTTCTTGAAAACATGCCTTAATTTTTTTTTGTTCAAAAGAAACTAATTTTTCATATCAAACAGAAGTAGGGGAAGGAATATAGTTGGTAAAATGTTTTTGATTCCACTATATGAGTAGTTCAGCATTGCCAAGTCATCTCTTTTTGTCCCGACTTTCGCATAGGATTTGGTTTTGTCAATTCCACTAACCTTTCATTTCTTTGTTCTTTGCTTTCTTATGAAGGGTGGAGAGAATGGTTATGGATCACTTTCTTCATATTCATCAAAACCATATGGAGGGTTTGTTTCCACACCTGAATTCGCATCTTGAATATAGCTTCCTTTCTTTTTATTTGTTGTTTTACTTGACTGTACTTCATCTATGCCATTTTTGTTGCAGATTGCCTCCGCCTTCTGCTCTTGAGATGGTAATTCCCGCAAATGCAGTGGGTAAAGTTATGGGAAAAGGTGGAGCAAACATGGGCAACATCCGAAAGGTGGGTTTTGGTTTTCCTTATATGGGATGCACTGCATTCTGTTTAATCAGATCAGTTAAACTTCTCGCTTGTCAGCTTGCTTTTAAAGACATTGGTAACATTACATCATCTTTGTCCCGTTACTCCATTAGAACATAACAATGGTGGAGTGTTGCATGAATTGTTAGTGGAGGGATGGGTGCTATTTTAAGTTAATCATTCTAATGACGTGTTCACTTTCTTATGAAGCAAACGCTGTGCGATTGCCTGAATTTCAATTCGATCCCATTAAGGGTGATCCAAATTTGATTTTTGTATAATTGGATTGAATAGTGATCCACCCCTAACAAACCCAAATAACTTTGATTTGAATTGGTTAAATATATATGCCTATATATACTTAGAAAGTTATATTGTATGCTAAAGTTGGTTTGAATGTTGTTCTTTACTGAAGTGTTATAGGTTCAAGTTTCATGCAAGTAGTTATCAATTCATTTTGTTCATGGAATACAATATCAAAACCATTTCTAGTTTATTATTATAATAATAAAAAATATTTTTGGATCATTTTTAGTTTAGTTTAGTTATACTGTTCAATATCCAATTGTAATACGAATTGAATTGCATCTCATATAAATCTGATGTTTAAGATTCTATTTATATTCTCATATAAACGAAGCAAATTGTGTGTTCTACCTATTATCAGATTCAATTTGATCTGTTCGCAACCCTACTTACGTATCCTTTGCTATCTTTAACCTGCTACATAGGGGGGTGTTTCCCAACATGGAAGATTGCAATTTCAATGATTTTTGGGACTTGAGTCATTCAAGATCAGCCCATTCTCCAATCATTGATTTCTGGAGTTGAATCGAACTCCCCATTGATTTCAAATTACAAATATTCCTCCTGTTAAGATAGTGACTTTTTTATGGTTTTAAAATGCAAAGTATGTTTCACCTTGGTGGGTCTTGCTTTCAATTTTGTGCTTACATTGGGCCCATAATAATATGGAAAGTGCATGCATCCCTTCTTTTGAAAACAAGAATTGTTTCATGTTAAAGAAAACCCATGTTTTTTTTTTCATGCCTAGAAATCACTTAAGTAGGTTTCTCTTTATGGGGAATTAGATCAAGTTATTTGATTACTGGCACATGAGATCTTGGTGGGGTACATCTACTATGGTCAATTTTGGTATATATTGGTCAACCAGCACTTTCTGTGCTCTCTGTTTCTGTGTGGGATTATATCCCAAAATAGGTGTTGACTTCGTAGACTTATTGTGTGTGTGTGTGAATTGCTTAAGGTTCTATATCTTTCACTTTCAGTTCTAAGCCTTCAATATTTAACTGTCATCATTATGTTACCTCTGGTAAGATCTGCATGGTTCCTCTAGATCCTTCAGTTGATTGTGAAGCATATTTGGCATATTTTGTACTTAAAGGCAGCATAATCCTTGGTTTTTTGTTTTGGTTGAAAATCTAATCATGCTTACAGAATTACTTCTTTTATTGGGCCAGATCTCAGGTGCAACTATAGAATGTTGTTCTTTACTGAAGTAGTTATCAATTCATTTTGTTCATGGAATACAATATCAAAACCATTTCTAGTTTATTATTATAATAATAAAAAATATTTTTGGATCATTTTTAGTTTAGTTTAGTTATACTGTTCAATATCCAATTGTAATACGAATTGAATTGCATCTCATATAAATCTGATGTTTATGATTCTATTTATATTCTCATATAAATGAAGCAAATTGTGTGTTCTACCTATTATCAGATTCAATTTGATCTGTTCGCAACCCTACTTACGTATCCTTTGCTATCTTTAACCTGCTACATAGGGGGGTGTTTCCCAACATGGAAGATTGCAATTTCAATGATTTTTGGGACTTGAGTCATTCAAGATCAGCCCATTCTCCAATCATTGATTTCTGGAGTTGAATCGAACTCCCCATTGATTTCAAATTACAAATATTCCTCCTGTTAAGATAGTGACTTTTTTATGGTTTTAAAATGCAAAGTATGTTTCACCTTGGTGGGTCTTGCTTTCAATTTTGTGCTTACATTGGGCCCATAATAATATGGAAAGTGCATGCATCCCTTCTTTTGAAAACAAGAATTGTTTCATGTTAAAGAAAACCCATGTTTTTTTTTTCATGCCTAGAAATCACTTAAGTAGGTTTCTCTTTATGGGGAATTAGATCAAGTTATTTGATTACTGGCACATGAGATCTTGGTGGGGTACATCTACTATGGTCAATTTTGGTATATATTGGTCAACCAGCACTTTCTGTGCTCTCTGTTTCTGTGTGGGATTATATCCCAAAATAGGTGTTGACTTCGTAGACTTATTGTGTGTGTGTGTGAATTGCTTAAGGTTCTATATCTTTCACTTTCAGTTCTAAGCCTTCAATATTTAACTGTCATCATTATGTTACCTCTGGTAAGATCTGCATGGTTCCTCTAGATCCTTCAGTTGATTGTGAAGCATATTTGGCATATTTTGTACTTAAAGGCAGCATAATCCTTGGTTTTTTGTTTTGGTTGAAAATCTAATCATGCTTACAGAATTACTTCTTTTATTGGGCCAGATCTCAGGTGCAACTATAGAGTTTGTTGAGTCAAAATCATCCCGTGGTGATCGTGTTGTCCACATATCTGGCACACCGGAGCAAAAACGTTCAGCTGAGAACTTGATCCAGGCATTCATAATGGCCACCTGATCTTGTTGGATGTTATCCAGTACATTGAAGGTGAAACCTAGTTTAAATTCAGGGTTTTCTATATCGGAGGATTCTTCTCTGTAGTTCTTTTAGGTTTTGGTTCCAGAGAGGAACTTAAAATCCTTGGGATTCCGTTACTGGAATTCCTTCTATTTCCTCCTTAACAGAGCCCATTCAAGATTTTGTTGGACTTGAATCTAACTATTATTGGGAGCTGGGCTTCTGTCTGATGCTGAATCTGATCTTCTTACCAGTTTCCTAGAACTTATAGGATCTTTCCTTTATTGGTGTTTTATCATGCCCTATCTTTGACCAGCGTGGATCCCATCATGTTTCCGTTGTTGCTCTATGATCTTTAAATTGATTTTCACACCATGGCGTATTCTGTGTTGATCTCACTGCTGCTCGTAATATATAATTATGTTTTATATTTCATGCCAATCAATCCTTGCCTTCAGCTTTTCTGAGTAGGATTATGTCTCAATCAAACAACATACGGTACAATGTAGCTGCTGGTTATCTTTTTTTTTTCACGCTATTCTCCATACCTGCTTTACATATAGAGTGTGGCTTGATCTCAGAAATACTATGCCAGAAACTTAGGAAACACCTCCAAGAAATATTGAATTCCTGGCATTCTTGCTTCTTTGCTCTCAGCTTTCCTGGGTAGGATCATTCTATAGACTATACACTGACTGCAATGTGTTTGGTGGTTACCTTCTTTCACTGCATTCTTCTGACCTGGTATGTCAACATTATAGGTTGATATTTGAAAACCATGCTACAAAGTTAGGAAACATCACCAAGACATTGAATTGCTGAAAATCTTGCTTCTCAATATGCCACTCTATCAACCAACCAAAAAAGTGTGCCTTTCTGTCCTCTCTATCTACTTAGTATCATGCCTAGCAACAATATGACAGTGAAATGTGGTTGGTGGTTGTCTTTTTTTCTGTGGTATCCTTTTGATCTAGGTGGGGCAGAGTGTATAGGAGCCAGGAAAAGAAAAAAAACATGCCACTGTGTGGCTTGAGTTTTAACCTGGGTGGCATGCAGATTGTAGCTTGATTTCAGAAAATTCATGCTTGTACAAACTTAGGGAACATCACCAAGAAACTTTGAATTCCTTGCATAATGCATCTCAATAAGCTATTTGATCCTTGTTCTCGACTTTTGCGAGTAGGATCATCTCTTTCAACAGTATACTGTTTAATGTAGCTCGTGTATTTTTTGCATTATTCTTTTCTAGGGCTGCAACTTGGGTTTGGTTGGGTTGGGGTTGGGGATCTGTTAAATTTGCAATGGGCTTCAACCTGGAGCAAGGTTTGGCTGAACACGATGGCTGCTCAGCAGGCTGTGGAACCAATGATGAAGTTCCACGGCAGCAATAAATTCATGGGCCCCACTGTAAAGGTGCGGGCCCCACTTATTTTATTACTGGCGTGGAACCTCATCATTGGTTCCACAGCCAGCTGAACAGCCAACGCGTTCAGCTAATCCGAATTCTTCAACCTGAACCAGATGTTGCTGAAAATTCCTTGCATCATTGCTTTGCAATGTGCTATTTGATTCCTGGCCTCAGCTTTTTTGAGTAGGATCGTCTCTGTTGACAATATACTGTTTAATATACTTGTGGTTGTCATTTTTTGCGTTAATTCTTTTCTAGGGGTGCAACTTGGGTTGGGGATCTGTTAAATATGCTATTAGGCACTGATCCTGATGTAGCTGAAATTCTTCAAATTGGGCAACCTAATAGGCACCTCTTCATCTGCTTAGCATTGCAGGTTCTCAGAAAAACATGTTACAAAATTAGGCAAGAAACCCAAGAATATTTAATTCGTCATGATGTCTACTCAATATATGCCATTCGATCCTTGCCCTCAGCTTTGCATTTCTGAGAAGGTTCATGTCTATTTACAGTGCAATGTGGCTAGTAATTGCCATTTTTCCATGGTACTTTTCTGAGTTCTCACCTGATTGACACGTACAATATAGCCTGATCTCAGAAAAACCATACTACAAAGTAGGGGAGCTTCCTTTATTTCCACATCTTTAGATCCGTTGCTCTTGACATTTCGGAGTATGGTCATGTCTATTATTGACAATAGAGTGCAATCATCATAGTTGTCTTCTTTGGTGGTGTTCATCTGAACTGGTTGACTTAACTCAGAAAACCATGCTAAAAAAAGTTACGGAACAATCCAAAGAAACATTTAATTCCACAAATTCTTGCGTCTCTATATAATATTCGGGTCTTCATTGCAGCCAGCAGGGACTAAATTCCCAACATACTTGTGCTTCCCAGGCATTTTCCCATATCTGTTTGGTCAATGCTATTTCTCTGCTCCCATTACTTCCTTTATTTCATTTTCATGCTTGATTATTCTTAAAACGATCCTTTCACGTTCAACTTTCAAATATTTCTAGACAGATGCTTTTGGATTATTTTCCAGGATTCTCTTATATCATAGCTATTTTGTATACTATAATCCGTTGGAAGTTTTCATGATCCTTGATCATCTATACAATGCCATTTTCTTTACCCTATTTTCATGGCTTCCCAATAGTCAAAGCTAACAATTCTATCTAGAAACAACGATTCCTACTTTCAACATCAAGAGTAGTGGTCTCTTCTTACTGAATGACCAATTCATCCCTTTCCTTACAGAATGACCAAATTCATGAGCTATTAATTTTGTGAAGCACTGGAATGGTATGTGCTTGATTTCTTGTGTATGTATCCACCAAAGTAACTGTTGTGGCAGAGGTTGTATTTTGATTTGTTTGACAATATGAAACCAGGACCCTTGTTATTGGTGACTTGTAAACAAAAGGGTGAATGAGCTGCAGTTCTAGCCAATCACCATATCATGATGCATACAATCCGTTTTAATTTTCTGGTTATGGTTTAACAAGTGGACACATGTTTAAAATTCCAATTTGTTTACTTGACTATGTAGCACGTTTAATACAACACAAAAGGTTTCTGTCACGTTATTAAATTATCCGAAGTGGCAAGTACTATTTCCTAAAGTTGTTAAAAGTACCACATGGTTTCAACCTTGGTCATTAGTTTGAAAGGCCCCTAGTCCAGCAGCATGGTTCGAAGCACCAATGCATTTGAATTTTCTGTGTATACAGCTTTAAAAATCCTTTTTACTTTCAGAAAGCTTTAAGACAAAAGAAAGGGATTCCGTCATGTCATTACATACGATTTTTATCATGTCACATGGTCTGTAATTCTTGTAGTTTGAAAGGCTCAAGTGTAGCAGCATATTTGCTTATCAAACAAAAGGTCTAACATGGTTCAAAACATGAGCTTCGACAAGGTTTTTGTGGTTACGGTGTACAAATTTGTTTTTTATAGTTCATTTTTTTTCTGGGTTATATTGCAATTAAATATGGTCCCGTTAGTATTATCCTCTAAACCTGTTATCAGCCTATCAGTGACCCTGGAAATCGACAAGTATAAGTTGTGATATTTTGAACCCTGTCTGTCATATTTCATACCATAACTGCTTGTTGTAGTTGCATGCAATTTGAGTCTTAGCTTTAAAATTTCTCTTTAAAACTGTTATAAACTTATAATTGTTTATAAAAGCTCATAAATCTATCATTATCAATAGTTTGACCCATGACACAATCAATAAAACAAAAATCATATAAATTAAATAAGTATTATCATAATAAAATAAAATTTGTATAATGACGTATAAAATATACAACTATGTGGAAAAGGCTTGGTGTGTCAAAATATTCATCATATTAAGAACACAAATTTGTGGGCATTTCTCAGAAATATAAGACTTGATGTCTCTAGACAAAAGAAGTCAGTAATGAAAGAATTCTTTTCTGAAAGTAGATGGTAAAATATACATAAAATATAAAGTTTTTTAACATTTACTTGCCTAGCTGGCTAAGGTTCAGGGGATGGAGGTCCCCTGTGATACGCCTCTATACTGGGTGTATCGGGTGTCTGACTGGTTCAGGGGGTGGAGGAGACCTAAACTGTTCCCCTGAACCAGTTTCGAAAAAATGAAAAATTAAAGAAAGGTATTGATGCTTCTGATACACCCCTATTGGTGTATCGGGTGTAGCGATATTTTGAACCTTGTCTTCTAGTATAACTGCCATGGCAAATCTTGTGGTAATCTTTGTCTATTTGGTTCCAAGGTTCAAAGTATCAATATGTATCGGTTGATATGTATTATGCCGATGGCTTCCCGATACGCCCCTCTAGGGGTGGATCGGGTCAGACATTGTTCAGAGGGTTGCTGGGATACAGGCCGATACAGGTGAATCATATTAAATAAAACCTAAAAAAAGTACTGATACAGCCCGATACTTCCTACCAATACTTTGAACCTTGCTTGATTCGGGCATTATTTACATTGCCACTTTTTAAATTTGAGCCAACTGAGGGCTGGCTCGTTGGTGTGCTAGCTGGTTTGTTTCAGTGTTGACGCAGACAACCAGCACTTCGGGAAAAAGGTGTACGAAAAATTGAAGAGCAGTCGAGGTGAGGTTGGTGTTAAACCATTAAAATTTGATTCGGGCATTATTTACACAGGTACGAAAAACCTGTGTAATGTGAACTCATGAACATGATTGGCAGAAAATTTGATTTAACGTGCAGCCAATATTCTATCATAGTTTGACTTGAGGATATCACATTTTTCAAGTTTTTCTTGTTTTTTTTTTTACAAAAAGTGTCATGGATTTTGCAAAAGTGAATCATAGATAGTTCCTAGGCCATATTAAATAGGGGTGAGCATAGATTGGTTTGGTTCGGTTTCAAGGCAAAACTTTGGAGTTATCCTGTAAGGGTTGGTTCTAGGTTGTTAGGACCAAAACCTACCCTATCAAGATTGGTTCTAGGACCAGTTCTGGAACATGCTCTTTCTTTATATAGCTATATATGTTGTAGATTATCGTAATATATTAAGGATTTGTTTGGTTGTCAGCCGAAATTGGAAGTGAAATTGAAATTTTTACAGTTCTAATTGAAATGATCTACTCCCCCACCTGTTTGGTTCAAACTAGAATTGGAATTGGTTGGAATGGATTCTCCTTCCCAATGGAGGGGAAGGGAATGGCCACTCCTTCATATGAGGGAGTGTTATTCCATCAAGAATGGAAGTCAGATTCCAATTTTGCTTAACCAAATGGTTGGTATTAGAATGGTCGATTCTAGTCTTGATTTCAGATCCTTATTCCCACAAAACAAATGGATCCTAATATATAGTTCAGAATTTATCATTATAATTTAATGGGTAAGTACAAAAAAACCTCCCCTGAAGTTTCTGACAATCGTAAAAACCTCCCATTTACTTTCATTTGAAAAATTTAACAAATACCTCCCTTCCTTCAATGACCAAGACCACCCGGCCCAGCCCAGCCCCCGGACGGGCTTGAACAGGTATATGAGCCCACGGGCTTAACCTCAGGCCAAAAAGCCCGGCCCGCAATAAATTCGAGCTGGGCTCGAGATTTGCCAAAATAGCATGGCCCGGCCTGACCTATAATTAAACCTAAGTAAAAACCCTAGTCAATTCGAGTACCCCTCTTTTTTTCACTTCTTTGTCTCTTTCCCTTTTTTTTTCCAGCCGAACCCTTCTTCTCCAATCTCCACATCCTCCACACTCCACAGTTCTCATCCTCACACTCTCAGGCAGCCACAACCGGCAAGGCGACGAACGTTCACCAGCACAACAACTCCGACGGCGGTGGCGAGCTCTCTCTCTCTCTCTCTTTCTTTCTCAGACGCGAACTGATCATTGTCAAAATCGCAGGTCAGGCTCGCAACTCACAGATCACAGTCACCCACTCACCGCGAACTCTCCGGTGAATACAATCACTGGTGGCGGCGGCGAGTTCTATTTACCACTTTATTCTATTACAATGTTTAGTCGATGGCAGCAAAAAATCCGATGGTAAGCATGTTTGTCTTCTCCCTCTTCTTCTTCTTCCACTTGTTAAACGAGAAAGACAGAGAAACAACACTAATCAGTTATTAGAAAAGCAAGCCAATCTACTCTATTGAAGCAAGAAACATGTAAAATCGCAGGTCAGGCTTTTATTAGATTAGGCTTCGGGCTTTTTATCGGGGCCGGGCTCGGGCCCAAGTTGTAGGCCCGTTGGTTGGGTCGGGCTTAGACTCGGGCCTAACATTTTTCCGTTAATGAAGAGTAAAAGCCTGGGCCGAGCCGGCCTGGCCCGAGCCCGGCTCGGCCCAGCCCATGAATAGGTCTAACCAAGACAGAAAACATTAAAGAAATGATATTTTTTCAAAATACCTATTTTACCCTTCTACGAATTAATGTACATCTGTTTTTACTAAAGCAGCCATGTTCTAGCAACACTATCTTCTTCCTCACGACGCACAACGGCAAAATGGCGGTGCACTCTGCCCTCCAAACACATCACATCTTTCAATACCCGGACCTCCAGTACACCAGATCAATGGTGGGCACGAACGGACTAGTTCGCGTGGTATTCACGCCTTCCGAGCTCAAGTTCCTCGGCTGATTTGTTTTTGTCGAGGATAGAAGGGGAAGAAATTCGCTCTGGATTTTCGGATTTCAGTGAAGTCCGAAGATGATGGAGCACAAGAAGACGATGGAAGCAATGGCTGGCCGGAAGTCATAAATAATCCTCCAACAGACGCATTAGAGAAGGTCAAAAGGAAACTCTAAAACCTCTAAACACCATAACCAGAAATTAGTGGTTCAGAGCAAATTTCTTCCCCTTCTGTCCTCGACCAAAACAAATCAGCCGGAGGAACTTGAGCTTGGAAGGCATGTTGTTTTCTTCAAACATGTTACCTCCTATGGCGGGTCCTTGGCCATAGAAGTTCTCCTCCAGTTGAACTTTGGGCTGCGGCTCAGAATTCTGACCATCCATGGCAGCAACATTTCCAGGATTAGAGCACTTATTCCTCTGAAGATGCTATCATAAAATTACAGTCTTTTGTCCATATTCTGGCAGCCCAAGTCCTGAGAGGCTGAAAGTCGATTGGGTTGGGTTCAGTGGTGGAGCAACTGGCTTGGGTTGTCCGAATGGCAGAGAGAAAACTGTTGGTTTATCTTCAGTAATCTCAAAGTTTGAGATTCCAAACCCTGTACGGACGTTTTCATAGGGGCTATTTGCCTGCAGATTGTTCCTTGAACTCCTGTCAGGTTTATCGAGGCGATAATCACTGTAAGGACACCTAAGATACTCACGGTTGTATATCTTGTGATCCGCCGTTGCCACGGGTTCATCCGTTGGCTTCCTCTTCCTGCCGAACTCTGTGTTGCTAATTTCACCCTTTATTGGAGCAGGCAGGGGAACCATTAGTCTGTCCTTGGCTGACCCCATCCCCAGATTGAACGCTGCGATCAAACCTGACTTTCTTCCACCAGGCGCGAAGATTGTCGGAGGCTCCGCTCACAGGCTTCTCCTTCTCAGGAATGATGCCATAAACGAAGCCTTGAACTTTACAGACTTCCATCATCTTCAGTATGTACTTCAGGATCCCATCTTGAGCACGCGACATCTTCTTCCTCCGCGCCTGCTCTTTGGGACTGGCGCTGCTTTGCAATATTGACACCATCCTTTCTCTTGTTCTATTCTTTAAGCTTCCTCAGAAGCATCCGGTCCCTCCATATCCTTCTCTCCAGCTCGTCTACATCCATCTCTTCGTCAGTATAATCTTCCTCCACAGTGGCCTCCGGTTCAGTTTCCGGCACCGGATCTCCTTCTCCATTCGTTACCGACGGGGCAAGGAAATCGAGATTCCCACAAATACCCATTTCTTCAAATATCCCCATCATCTTCAAGGAGAACTAAATTCAAGTCGAGAATAAATAGTGATCTCCACCCTGAAAATAAAAAATGAACAGATTCGTAAACAAAAAAAAAAAAAAAAGAAAATTAGAAAAGATCCCACCTTTTCCAAACCAAATCGTCACAAACAGAATCAACTAAGGAATTCATACGGAAAAAAGAAATTTGTACAAGGGGTATTTTAAAAAATAATCATCTCTTTAACGTTTATCTTAGTCATTCACGGAAGGGAGGAGGTATTTGTTAAATTTTTTTAAAAATAAAAGGAAAATTTTTATTAAAGTAAAATTATAGGAGAGGTATTTGTAGAAGTTTTTGTATCTTACCCTAATTTAATTTTTGTAAATATTACTTTTTACAGAACATATTACAACACATAAAAAACATTCCAGTATTACAACACAAGTTCACCCTCTACAAAACTTACTACAACACATAAGAAGCATTTCAAGCAAGCTCACTCGGGACATCTTAGCATAAGATATTGTCTTTATTCTTTTCTTACACCCAAGGGATCCAATACCTCATTCCAAAAGAAATGGGTAACTAATAGACTTCGGGTATTAATTTTTAGAAAATATTTCCTGAACTGCTAAGTAAGTTGCAAACCACACCGATCTTTCATGGCTCGAAAATCCCTTTTTTTGAAAGAAACGATTCGGTCTCAGATCTGTGATAAACCCTTGGTCAAGTCATATGGATCAGTTTAGGCACTTGGATGACACAAATCTCCTCTAGATTTATTACTTGTACTGCTAATAGCTAAGATTCGCGATCAGTCGTAAGAAACAAAGGTCACCGGTTGGTGGTGCTTTGTAAATCGCGGAAGAAAAAAAATGATATTGTCGCAGTCCCTTGAGTGATCGATTCGGTTGAGTTGATTGGAAACACTCGAACATGACTCAAACTGGGGCGTCGAAGGAAGATGATGGCGGGGCGTAGCCCCTTCTACCGTGGTTGACCGTCGGCGACAGCAGTGGCTGCCGGGGCAAGAAACGATTGGTCATGCTTTGTACCCATCTCCTCTGATGTTTATCACAGATTGGAAAAAAAAAACTGCGTAAGTGGGCAAGAACTTGAGTGACCGATTCAAAGAAAAAACCCTCCATCTCCGTCGCTCTTTCTCTCTGCTTGAAACTCTCGTCTCTCGAGCAAACGAGAAACTGCTCGTTGAAAAAATCCTCTCTCTGATTGGAAGCATTCGAACATGACTCGAACTAGGGTTTCACTAGAATGAAAGCAGTTGGAGAAAAAACCCTCCATCTCCGTTGCGCTCTCTCTCTCTCTTCTTGAAACTCTCGTCTCTCAAGCAAATGAGAAACTGCTTGGTGCGACTTCTCATTCCCCATTCGAACCTTCGTCAAAAACCTAGGGTCGAAGAACTTTTGTATTCGTGCGGAAAAAAAATTGGACTCCCTGCAACTACGTGATTTTATTCGATTGATTTAATTTGAAAACCGCCGCATCTATTCCCGAACGCAATGTAGGCTCTTTAGATATTACTATAGTGGCGGTCAATAAGACCGCCGGGTCTAAACCGCCGACTTAGACCATTTTTCTTGTAGTGCAACATGGTTAATAAGCCAATTATAAACCATCTTATCTTAAGACAAGTGTGAAATCAAATTCAGAACAGTCCCTATTCTTTGCTCTTGTGATTTTCAGGTTTTGTCCAAAGGGAGTACAAGGTTGCGTGCTGCTATATCCCAAGTCATACTTAAAGAAAATTTGAGTTATTTTTTCAGCTCAAATCCTAATTAAATGAGACAAAAGCCTAAGTGAAGGGAATAACAAACTACAAAGATAATTTTTTTTTATCAATTATTCAAGGTTTAGATATGAACTTATGAGAAACGATTAAAACAGCAGAGCTCTGAAATCATGTTTATTATTATTCCTTTTTTCCTTTTTTCTCTTTTTTATTATATATACTTTTTAAAAAGTAAGCTGAAACATTATGAATGGGACACAGGCTGTAGCTCGAGACCCTAAGCCAAAACGAATAACACCGAAAAATCTAAGTTGGGCCAAGTTCGACTAAAGTTGCCTTGGTGCAAGCTGATAACCACATGAAAATTGACTAAAAAGGTTGGAGTTACGCCTAGACAGTGCCACTGCATTACCCTGAGGTCTTTCTTGAGCATCAATATGTAACCCATAAGACCAACTTTTCGATATGCCCTTACAAGAGGTGTTTTGAGTTGGCAAGTGGTTTGGAGGATAAACGGCCTTAAACTGGTCCCTCTGAATCAGTTTCGAAAATATTAAAAAAATTAGAAACAGTACGGATACAGGTTAATACACCAGTACCCACCCTGCATCTATATTTTGAACCTTGTCAACTTCCCTATTGGCTAAGGACTGAGTATTCTTTTTAGAGCCACCTTCTCTCACATTCAGGTCTGCTATCATTCAAAGTTGCTATGGCACAGAATATGTTAGATTTCATCAAATCATTAATAAAAACAACTTTACCCCAGTGAAGTGAAGTTCCAAATACATTGTTGATCATGGATTCAAATAAAGCTTGTCAACTGAAATTCAAATTTCTCATTATCCAAAAAGCACACTTTCCCAAATTACACGAGGTTCATATTATTTGTAGGCTTCTAAAGGATGAAAGGTGCTCAAATTAACTACAGTAAATAATCAAAAAGGAAAAAAAAAAGAAAAATTATCACACACTACTGACCAAACAAGTGTTCAGAAATTCAAATGCAATCCAAGTTGAGCTATAACCTCAGTCATGGAATGTAGATTCCCACCTATTGCAACCTCAACAATAAAGACAAAGTTACGAGTCTCTATGTCACTAAGCTTCTAACAATAAGGCATAAATCGGCCAAACAACAAAGAGATTAACGGGACTTCTAGAAGATAATTTTAATTTTACTGAGAATTAAGAACACAGAGACAATAATACTCTATTGTTCGAATCTAAGCTCATTAAATTCATGCAGTGACTATGCAAAACCCCAAATATAATTGTGAAAAAAAATTAAAATGAGATTCTAAAGAGAAAGGCTAAGTAGAAATAGTGTCAAACTCTTAGAATGATTCATGAAGGTTTAATTTTTGCAGCCTTCACTACCTTGGTTAAAGATTGATGAGACAGTGCTGGACAACAAATTTGATCATTAACATGGCATTCTTGTAAAACCAAAGTTCAGCATGCACAATAAAACATGTATTATGATCTCATGCATTCTATACATTCTATCCTAAAAGGAAGTCATCCACAGGTTGTATACATGAGAGTCAAGCAATCCACTTAAATGGAGATCAGACCACTTTCTTACAAACTGAGTATACCACACCTTTTTGGTATTTTCACAAGTATTATGAGAAAGTATTTTAAGCTAGGACTTTGTTAGTTATCATCATCAGATTAATGGAGGGCGAGAGAGGTTTCAGAACAGTAGGAAGATGGAGGTCTGAGGTGTCGATCGAAGCTAAGACGTTCAAGTTCGAAGAGGAAAGGACCAAAGGCAAGGTTGTACTGAAAATCAGAGAGAATAACAGGGCGACAGTGTTGGTGTCAAAGGAGGTTATAACATGGATGAAAGGTTTCGTAGATGGGGCTATCAACTCTGGTAAGGTGAATGGTTGGAAAAACTCCATGTTAGTTCAAGGCAAGAGATATGTAACAGAACTGAATAGAAACAAGAAGGGGTGGTTCGTCTCTGTGGTGGAGTTTTTTGGAACAAATGGGAAATGGATGCTTTGTGTGCCGGAAGGGAGATTGCAGAAAGGGTGGATGGCTTTTGTGCAGGTGCTGTAGTCTTACCTTGTAGCTTCGGAAGAGAAGGGAGTGGATGGAGGGAAGGCAACTGGCCAAAAGCTTGAAGACCAGAGTCAAAAAACTCAGGAGGAGGCAGCATCGATTGGTACCTCTGGGAGTGTAGAAGTGCAAGGCCATTTGAGTCTTGAAATGGTGGTTGCTTGCTCTTCTATTCATCGAAGGATATTGGTAGGAGTGGGGAAGGAGGAATGGAAGAAAAGAATGGTGTTAGTGGCTGATAAAGGGGTGACAGATTGGAAGAAGGTTCTGAGTACAGTTGCAGGAGAGTTAGGTGTTGGGAATGAAGCAATGCTGTTCCCTTTTGGGGAGACAACCAGGAACTAAGCTTCAAAGCAGTTGTGGTGGATGGAGGTCTGATACAGGTTCAGAACTAGAACCCAATCTGCAATGAAGTCGAAGTTCAAGATGGGTGTGTTTGGCTGAAGCTAATAGGCCTTCCATTTCACCTATGGCGGGACCCTGTTCTTGAGTATATAGTGCAGAGCCTGGGAGGTGTTTTAGTGAAGGCTGATAGACGTAACCTGAGTGCAGTGGAGTTATAGGTTGCTGGTGTTAGACATGAGAACTTGCCGAGGTTCTTTGATATCTGTTCGGATGAAGCCCGGTACAAGGTGTGGGTGGCTTCAGAAGTTGAACGGTCGTGGTGGGAAGTCCTAAGGTTGAAGATGATGAGATGGCAGGGTGGTGGACACGTGGAGGGAAGAGGGAGGGCGGTGAAAAGGTGGAGCAGATGAAGGTTAAATCTAGGGTTACTGTATCAGCTGGGGAAAACCAAACGATAGGCAACCTATTTAAGGAAATTAATTCAAATGAGTTTGAATTAAACAAAATTAGGGAGGTTCTTCATCTAATGCTGATGTGACAAAGAAGCAGATTGCTTGTGGGAGCAAAATGGCTTGGTCCGAGCTGGTGAAGGTGGTGGGTGGGTCGGGCGGATTGAAGTTTAAACCGGGACAAATTTGGAAGGAGCCACGTGACAACTCAAAAAGTCACGTGGGTGGGTTGGAAAGTGAACCAGGCCACTCTTTTAAGGGCCCACGTGACAACTTAAGTGGTCACGTGGGCGGGTCGGGTGGGCCTAATACCGAACACAGGTCTTTATCGAATGACCCACGTGATAACTTAAGTTGTCACGTGGGTCGGGGTAAGAAGACACAACATAGACCACTACTAGATAGTGAAGTTGGTCAATCTTTGTCCCAAATGGCGAGAATGGATGGGGGACGTTCGCAGTAGCGGAAGTTGGAGAAGGGGAACTTTTAGTGGGTCCCCCGCCGGAACTGTGAGGAGGTTAGCTCCCTGCGACGCTCCTCAGACAAGCCGAATCCAAGATATGCAAGGGAAAGAGCAGAAGAGAGGGAAGAGGCGGATGAAGGCTGGGTGCAATGCAGTGAGGAAGATGAAGATTTGGACGAAAGCTCAGATGATGGTACCAGCGTGGGTAGTGTAAATGACGAAGGTGGCTATGCCGGAGGTGACATGGATGGGTGGAATATTGCAAGCTTATTTTAGGGTGAAGGTTGTAACCAGACTAATTCATCTCCAAGATTCCAGAGTGTGCAAGGTACAATAGAATGGGCAAATCGGGAGAACCTGAAGCAGAGCAGGAACACACCTCCTAGGGGTGATTTAGGGGTAGAGAGGAGAGATCACCAGAGTGACCAAAGGACAAAAGTTCTTTCCAACCAACTCAGGGAGTCGGACATTTACCAACCTCTGGAACAAGAGAGGGAGGCTGGGAACAGTCCTTTTCCAACCTTTCTATCAATCCCAGGTAACAAAGTGAATTCGTTTTGTGCTACTAATGTGTTTCTTGTGTCTTTGGTTCCAGATTCCGTCCCGACGCCATGTAATGTAGCCCATGAATATGCAGCCAAGCTAGATGGTGGGTTGTCCGAGGTAGTGGAGAAGGAAGTGAAGGGCTGTGGGGAGGAGCTGGAAGGGAGGTATAGGAACGAAAAAGTGTGGGAAATCATTGAAAGAGTGTTTAGTGAAGTTGAATGAATTCCGACTTGGAGGAGGGGTGGGGAGGAAGGAAGAGGGGAGGGGTCAGTGGAGAGGATGGAAAGGGAGGAGGGTAGAGTGGGAGAGGAATGTGGGGAGAGAACATGGCTGGAGGCAGGTAATAGGAGAGGGGGGATGGTTGGAGAGGAGAGAAGAGGGGTGGGACCAGAGGCGAGGAAGGAAGGGCAGGGGGACAGGGTTGGAGGGGAAAGTGCATGAAGGATAGTGGTGGAGGATTCAGTGAAAGAGGACATGATAGCAGAATTTGTGGGGAAGAAGGGGTGTAGGCTGGAAGATCTGAATGTGTTGAAAGAAGGTCTACAAAAGAGGAAGAAGGAGATCAAAACAAAGAAGAGGAAGCTGAGTGAAGTAGAAAGACTGAAAAGAGATGTAGAAGGGGATAAGAAGTTCGGGGCAACAAGAGATAGAAGAAAATGGGGAAAGTAGTGGGTAGGTAGAGAGGGAGTCAAGAAAGAAGTGGAAATGAAGATGTTAGTTGAAACATGAGGGGAATAGGGAGTGCAAGAAAAAGAGCAATAATAAAAGAGGTGATAAGGAGGTATGACCCAGATATTGTTCTGTTAGAGGAGTCCAAGAGAATGGAGTTTAATAATAGTTGGGCGAGGAGTGTTTGGAAAGCCAAGGGGATTAGCTGGGTGGTTGCTCTTTCGTGGGGTGCTTCGGGGGGGATTGTAACAATGTGGAAGAGGGATGCGGTTGAAGGCCTGGAGGAGCTGATTGGAAAGTATTTGGTTTCCATGAAGTTTAAGCAGCAAGAGGATGGTTATGTATGGGTGCTCACAAATGTATATGGACCAAATGACTACAAAGAGAGAAAGGAATTGTGGGAGGAATTGGCTGATGTTAGAGGACTGTGGGATGGGCCATGGTGTGTGGGTGGGGACTTTAATGTGATTAGATACTCGGAGGAAACCAATAAGATTAATCAGAGGGTGACAAAAAGCATGTGAAAGTTTAACAAGTTTGTGGATGCCTTTGAGCTTAAAGAGATTCCTTTAGCCCACAAAACATTTACATGGTCAAATCTCCAATCTAGTCCCATTTGTTCTAAGTTGGATAGATTCCTGTTCTCTTTGGATTGGAAAGAACATTGAGAGCTCTCCTAAGGTTGACCTCGGACCATTGGCCCATAGTGATTTGTAAGGAGGAAAGAAGGAATGAAGGACTCGCCCCATTTAGATTTGAAAACATGTGGTTACTCCACCCTGGGTTTACCAATAAAGTAAGGGAGTGGTGGTATGACTGTAACCCAATGGTGGATTAGGAGGGGATAAGATTCCATAAGAAACTACAATTTGTGAAAGCAAAGGTCAAGGAATGGAATCTTTTGGAGTTTGGGAGGTTAGAAGAAAGAAAGAAAGCGCTGTTGGACCAACTTGAAAACATTGACTCTAAAGAAGAAAGGGGAGACAGAAACACTAGGTATTTTCACTCTTTGGCGGATGGAAGGAGAAGGAGGAACTTTATCTCCAAATTGGTAGTTAGCGGAGTTGAGTTAAAACAACAAGAGGAGATAGCCAGGGCTTGTGTGGAGCACTTTAAATCCATTCTAATAAGGCCAGTAAGTAGAAGGGTGTGGGTAGAAGGTTTGGATTGGCCATATGTAGGGGTGGAGAACAGAGAAGGGTGTGGGTAGAAGGTTTGGATTGGCCATATGTAGGGGTGGAGAACAGGAGAAGGTTGAAAAGAAGATTTGATTTGGAAGAGATTAAGGAGGCTGTGTTTTCTATGGATAGAACAAAAGCTTCAGGGCCGGATGGGTTCATAATGGCTTTTTATCAAGACTATTGGGATACTTTGAAAGATGATATTTTGTTGGTGTTTGAGGAGTTTTTCAGGAGAGGAATTATCAATTCTGGTGTGAACTCTACATTTATAGCTCTGATTCCAAAAGAAAGATGCCTCCCACCCGAAGGACTTTAAGCCAATTAGCTTGGTTAATAGCTTGTACAAGATCATTGCTAAGGTGTTGTCATTGAGATTGAAGGAGATTTTTCCAGACATCATCGCACAAAATCAATGAACTTTTGTGAGTGGAAGACAAATCACTGATCAAATTTTAATTGCTAATGATAGTGTGGAGAACTTTAAGAAGGTTAAAAAGAAGGGAGTGGTCTGTAAGTTGGACATGGAAAAGGCTTATGACTTGGTGGACTGGGAATTCTTGAGGAAAGTTTTGATCAAATTTGGGTTTGGTGGTAGATGGTGCAATTGGATCATGAGTTGTGTCTAGAATTGTCATTATTCAGTGCTAGTGAATGGGACATTGGTAGAGTTTTTCCAACCAGTAGGGGTATAAGACAAGGAGACCCTCTCTCTCCTTTCTTGTTCATACTAATTGCGGAGGTCCTGGGGAAATTGATTCACAGAGCAGACTCGAGGGGTCACATTAGAGGTTGGAGAGTCGGGAGGACGGGAACCCCCCTCACTCACTTACAGTTTGTTAATGACACGATTCTATTCAGTGAAGGTGGCAATGTGAGCTTTATCAAGAACTTGAATTTGGTGATACAACTGTTTGAGCAAATGTCTAACTTGAAGGTGAACTTTGGGAAAAGTTTTGTAGCAGGGGTGAATATGGAGGAGGGAGAGATCAGGGAGAGTGCAGAAGTGTTGGGGTGTGAAGTGTCAGGGTGGCCATTGAATTACTTATGGTTACCATTAGGTGGCAACCCTACTAGGGAGAGCTTTTGGAACCCGGTGGTGGAAAGGTTTGAAAAAAGATTGGTCTTTTGGAAAAAGAATTACCTCTCTCTTGGTGGAAGAGTTACACTGATTAAAGTCACGCTTGCTAATTTACCCATCTACTTCCTGTCTATGTTCAAAATCCCAGTGAAGGTATCTAACGGGTTGGAGAAGTTGATGAGACTTCTTGTGGGAGCTGGGAGAGGAGAAGAGGGATCATAGAGTCAGCTAGGAGGTAGTGTCCAGGAGTAAAATGTGTGGTGGTTTGGGGCTCGGGAATGTTAGGAGAAGGAATATGGCTCTTCTAGGGAAGTGGTTGTGGAGGTTCCCCTTGGAGAAGGAGAAGTTATGGAACACAGTGGTTGGGATGCTGGAATCAAAGCTAGGACCACAAGCTTTTCTCCCTTGAAAGCCATTCACGATCTGTTTCCAGTATTCTCCCCCATTATCAGGTATGATCTGAATTCTGGTAACTCTATAAAATTCTGGGAACAAACTTGGGTGGGGAATGCCCCTCTAAAGGATCAATTTCCTTCTTTGTATGCTCTATCTGATCTTAAAAATGAGCCAATTTCATCATTCATTACTCCGTCCTCTTCCAATTTTGGGCTTGGGTGGAATTTGGGTCTCAGAAGGGATTCAAACTTTGCTAATATTTCGAGCCTTCTTGAACTTCTTGATAATGTTGTCTTAGACCCCACAAGGGCGGACTTTAGAATTTGGACCCCTACCCCCACTGGCTTCTTTTCTTGTGCTTCCTTTTTCAAAGTCCTAAGCCAGTCCACTAGTCCTGTAACCCCCCTTTCCTTGTTGATGAAGTTTGGTGTAGAGCAATTCCTCCTAGGGTTGGTAGTTTTTTTTGGGAAGTCTATCTAGAAAGATTCAACACTGATGATCTACTCCAAAAGAAATGACCCATTACTTGTTTGTCACCCCATTGGTGTGTTCTATGTAAAGCGGATGGGGAGACTGGTTTTCACCTACTAGTGTCTTGCCATTTTGTGAGGTCAATTTGGGAATGGGCTTTTTCCCTCTTTGGGTGTAGATGGAACCCTCCATCAGATCTGCAGGGCATTTTTTTCCCTTCTATCTTCAGGTGGCGTAGGAAAAGGGGACGGACTATGTGGAGAGGTTTGAGGGCTGCAGTATGTTGGACAATATGGGAAAAAAGAAACTTTAGGATATTCTCAGCGGCTGAGAGAGGGGTGGAAGAACTAAAGGTTGATGGTGCGCAATCCAGTCGGTCTTAGCTGCTGGTAACCTTGCTTCTGACGGAGTCGAAGATGCCTGAAACAAGGAAGAAATTGGAGATTTTCGGGGAGGAACCCAGTAGGAATACTCCGAACCTCAAGTTAATACTCTTGAGAAGGCAAGGAAAATAAGAGATTTCAAGACCAGAAAGCACAAATATCACATACCTATTTCTCTGGGGAAGAAGGTCTTTTATAACCACCTGGTGCACTCACTCCCAAGTTTCTGCCAAGTCAGGTATAACTGCCTCTGTAGGGGGGCAGACATAACCGCCACTGTCCTCTCTGTCAGAGCTGTCTCTGCCACAATTGAGATGGCGGTAGCAGGTGGTCGTTACGGCGTGATTTCCATCTGTCAGATCTAGACTTGTCAGGCGTGCTGCCTCAGAGTACGGACCTGTCAGGTACGGTTTCACAATTGCGCGACCTGGAGCCGAGGTGCTGGAGTGGTGCGTGAGGTGAAGTCTTGAGTTCGAATGGGAGTATGTCCTACGTCCCGAGGTGCCGGCATATGGTCCGGACTGACCTGAGGTGGGTTAGTCCAGGCTTTGCCCCTCGCGGGCTTCTGTTAACCTCGGGTTTCTTAGGGAGAGCTCAGGTTTCACCTCCCAGGAAGTGTGGGTTCCTTTTGGGGAGCTCGGGCCTCTTCTTGGGGAATTCGGGAGCTCGGGAAGCTCGGGCCTCTTCTTGGGACATGGCCGTGCTATGTCGCCGTGTCGAGCTGACGTTCCTGCCAGGTCACCCCGGTTTCTTCCACGTGTCGCACAACCAAGGGGTTGGGTGAAATCTACCCCCATCAATTTCCCCCCACTCCCCGTGCCTGGGGTCTTGACCCGGCGTGGGGAGTTCACGGACTGATGGGTAGATTTGCTCCGTGGCGTGCTTAGTCTAGCTCGGAGATTTCCCGGTCTGACCCGTCGATGCCCTTGGTTCGACCAGGATCACGCGGCTCGACTAGAGTTAACCCGGGTCGCTTACTGCTCGCGCGCGGACGTCAAACAATTTATCAACTATCGGACATCAAAATTTCGTGCTAAACTGATTTCACCTCGGGGGTCGTGCAACCGGTTTTCTTGAGAGCCGTCGGATGGATTTGATCTCGGCCGTTGATGCGCGGGTACAGTGGCTATAAATAGTGGGGTCCCTGGTCACTTTTCCTTCGCCATAATTCAGCGATCGTTCCTTGAGCTCGCGTCTAGGGTCTTCAACTCGCGTCACTTTCCCTAGTTCGGTATCGTTCCCTTGGTGAGTCCCCTTAGCCTTTTTCATTTTCCTTTCCTTTCCTTTTGCGATGTCTAGTTCAAGTAGTTCGGGTAGCTTAGATAACCTCTTAGAAGGGCCTGAGGTGGAGACCTCGGGTCAGGCTAACTCTTTTGACAGCCTTCTGGATGAGCCCGAGGTAGGGCCTTCAGCCCGGGTCACCCCGGGTAGCCTAGAGTCTACTTCTCGTCAGGTTCGGATGCCGAACACGTTCGGACCCTCCACTATGACGTCTGAGAGACTTCGATCCCTTGTTCGTCAGTTCAACCTTCCCGGGGAGTATGCATATAGCATACCTTCGGGCAACTTCCCTTGGGAGCACGGTCCAGATGAGATCATAGTCTTCCGGGAGTAGCTCATTGCCGGGCTGCGCCTTCCTCTTCACCCCCTAATCGTCGAAGTCTTGAACCACTTTGGCGTCTCAGTCGGTCAGCTTCACCCGAACTCTATTCACAACATCGTCGGGACCATATCCCTTTGCTGCGAATATGTCATTCCTTTGAACTTAGAAATTTTTTCTGCTCTTCTTATGCTCAAAAAACAAGCGAGCTTCCTTCCCGAGCACAGGCGGGCTTACTACCTGTCTCCCCGCCCAGGATTCAAACTTCTTCACAAATTCCCAAACAAGGTCCCGGCGTGGAAACGGGATTACTTCGTGGTCCGAAGTGCTACGGGGTGGCCGTTTCCTACTCAATGGAGGGCGGCTGTCCCTGACCCCGGTGTCATGTTGGATAAAGACATGGCGGAGACCTTTCAGTCCTGGGCCCAGGTCGGTCTCGAGTGCGAAGAATACCTCTCGGAAGCCAAACTTATTCAGGCCGGTTTGAGTCCGGGTAGGCTTCTTTACTTAGTTTCCCTCTCTTTTTTTTTGTACTGATGCCGAGCTCTTTTCGCAAGTATCATGGAGGTAGAGAAGACCCAAGGTGCCAACCTACTTGATGGCATGAAGAGGAGGAAGCGGGTCACCAAGCGTGCTCGCATGGAGTCTCCTCGGGCCGTGGAGTTCGAAGCCCCGAGCCACCCTCCGGTCATCAACCTGGATTCTCCCAGGAAACCTGAGGCGGTGGGGTCTATCCCCGAAGTGGCAGCAGAGCCCAGCGTCGCAGAGGTTCGGGAAGCCGAGACCACAGAGGCTTCCCAAACTCCGACAATGTTTTCCAGCTCGGGGAGCCAGGAGAGGATTGGCAGTGTGTTGACTCCGAGTTGTGCTCTTCAGAAGAGTAAGAAGGCCATTTACCCAGGTGAGGTCGCGGCATGGTCCGAGCTTCCTCCAGGTCACATCGGCGCACGTGTCGCATCTCATGTCATGGTGGTAAGTTGACGCGGTTTTCCCTTTGTGCGTTTTTCCTTCTTTACTTTCTTTTCGAACTGACTCCTTGCTTGGCAGGCGAACTCCTCCATCCATGCCCTAATTATCCAAGCAGAGAGGAGCCTGAAGCGGGCACAGGCTGCCGAGGAGGCCTTGGAATCAGCTCGGGAGTGGGCGCAAACTGCCGAAGAGGCTTTGGCATCAGCTCGTGAGCGGGTCTAGCGTCTTGAGGACGAGACTTTGGCTCAGAGGAGCGAGTTGGAGAGATTCCAAAGGGAGAACGGCGCCCTGAGGCTTGTCGTGAAACACCTCGCGACCTCGAAAGGGGGCCTGGAGCACGAGGTGGAATACCTCAAGGCCGACATCAAGGAGAAGTCCGAGATCTTCTTCTAGGCCCTTGAGGACACCAAAGTGAAGGCCGTCAACGACTACATAGCGTCAGAGCGGTTCGACGACCTGATGGTGGGCTCATACCGGAGGGGCTTCAAACTGAGCCGGTGGATGATAAGGCATTCCTACCCCGAACTTGATATTCGTGCCATCACCACCTCGCGTATCACTCCGGAGATGGCTGCTGCGGCCGACGAAGATCCAAACTCTGATGACAAGGTTGATCCTTCAAGTGTTGCCGAAGTCCCTTCTGAGGGCAAGGGGGATATCTCAAAGTGATTTGTACCGGGCCTGTGAGCCCGAAGTGATATGTATCGAGCCTGCGAGCTCATTTTTTTTTAACACTGTAAAGCAAACATTAGTAATGAAGTATTTTTTCTGCTCAAGTGTTGTGCAACTATTCTTCTTTTGCCGAGGTGATTATATTGCCAAACTACATAGAATTAGGTCCCCGAAACGTGGCTTGAGGCGGGTCAACATAGTAAGGCTGTATGCCCGATCTGTTCTCCGCCTGGGTAAAGGAAACATCAGTTTAGTAGGCCTGGCTTGGAGCGAGCTATACACCCCGGGTTTCATACCCGTGCTGCTTGCTCTTCTTGGCACCAACACTTAGCTTGCGTTGATATGGTCCCGAGGTCATCCTCAGCTCGGCGCTTTAGCCCTTAGGATATTTACCTAGGTTTTTTGCCCATGCCGGAGAGGCGACTGGGTCTTGTAGTGTTGGGGTCTTTGTTACCTCGGCGTTCTTGGCCCTTGGGCTCTGGGATCGGCTCACAGTTTGCCCAGTTCGGTAGCTTATAGGTAATATTGCCTTAGGTTGATGATGTTCCAAGCTCGGGGTATTTGCCTACCCTCTAGGGTTTCGAGCTCGTACGCTCCTTCGAGTGCTCTCTTTACTCGGTAGGGTCCTTCCCAGTTCGGCCTGAGTTTGCCAACGCCGGGCTCAGGTACCATGACCTTGCGGAGAACTAGGTAGTCAACGCGAAAGTTCCGCTTCTTGACTCTGGCGTTGTAGTACCGAGCTACCCTTTGCTGATACGCTGCGGTCCTGATGTATGCAAGGTCCCTCACCTCGTCGAGCAGGTCGAGGTTGGTACATAGCTCATTGTTATTGGTATTGTCGTTGTATGCTTCCAACCGAAGTGAAGGGATTTTGATTTCGGCTGGGATGACTGTCTCCGTGCCATAGGTGAGGTTGAAGAGATTTTCTCCAGTGGCGGTTTTCAATGTAGTTCGGTATGCCCATAGAACGCTGGGTAGCTCGTCTGCCCATAACCCTTTAGCTCGGTCTAGCCTGGCCTTTTGTCTGCGGAGAATAGCTTTGTTCGTGACTTCTGCCTGACCGTTTGCTTGTGGGTGCGCGACCGGCGTGAAGTTTTGCCGGATCCCCATGTCCTAGCACCACTCTTGGAATTTGATGTCTTCGAACTGCTTGCCATTGTCGGAGATCAGTACCGAGGTAGCTTGAAGCGACACACTATGTTCTTCCAGAAGAAGTTCTGGACGTTTCGAGCTGCGATTGTTACGAGAGTTTCAGCTTCAACCCACTTTGTGAAGTAATCTACTGCCACTATTAGGAACTTCCTCCCACCCGTTGCTGGCGGGAATGGCCTGAGTAGGTCGATGCCCCACTGTGCGAAGGGCCATGGGCTGGTGAGGTACTTGAGGTCGGCGGCGGGCTGGTGGTGAATATTGGCGTGCCTCTAGCACTTATCGCATTTCCGGACTAGCTCAACTGCGTCTGCTTTCATTGTTGGCCAATAGTACCCCTGTCGTAATGCTTTTTGAGCGAGGGCCCTGCCCCCCAGGTGTCCGCCACACAGGCCTTCATGAATGTCGTGGAGTACAAGCTCGGCTTCGGGAGGCCGTAAGCAGCGAGGTAGGGGAGCGTGTAGGATCTTTGGTACAACCGTCCGTCTATTATGACGTATTTGGCTGCCTGGTGCTCTACCCTCCTAGAGACATTGCGGTCTGCGGGGAGGGTTCCATGTAGCAGGAAGCTCGCGAGTGGATCGATCCAGCTCGACTCTGCTTGGGCGACAGGAGCGACCTCCTCTACCCCCCCCTCCCCCGAGAATGCTAGGCCGAGGTAAGTCTTCTATGTACACAGTTCTCATGGTGTTGTCACTGGTGCTAACCGGGATAGGGCATCGGCCTTAGCGTTCTCTGACCTCGGGATTTGCTTGATGAAGTGTGAGTGGAAGTTAAGCAGAGCCTCCTTTACTTTTTCTAAGTAGGCGATCATAGTTGGTTCGTGGGCTTCGTATTTGCCTATAACTTGGTTGACAACAAGCTGGGAATCGCTGTAGATAACTATGTGTTTTGCTTTTACCTCTTGCGCCAGGGCTAGCCCGGCTATCAACGCCTCGTGCTCCGCCTCATTATTGGATGCCATGAACTCGAAGCGTAGTGCATACTCCAGTTTCGTGCTGTTCCGGCCGCGGAGAACTACACCGGCTCTGCTGCCCTGCTGATTTGAGGAGCTGTCTACGTGAAGGACCCAGGGCTCTTCATCCCAGTTCGCACTTGGCTTAACCAGGAGAGATACTGAACTGGATGCGACCTCATGGTGCTCAGACTCAACCGGTATGGGAGCACCGAGCTCACCCGAACTGGGAGCCTCGTGCTCAACTGGGCTAAGGACCTCGGAGTTGAATGTGCATTCTGCAACAAAATCCGCCAAGGCTTGGGTTTTGATAGCAGTTCGTGGCTTGTACTGGAGGTCATACTCACTGAGTTTGGTGGCCCACTTCGTCAATCGACCAGAGACCTTGGGCCTGAGCAACACTTGCCTCAAGGGTTGTTGGTGAGGAAAATAATGGTATGGGCTTGGAAGTACGGGCGGAGTTTACGGGCCACAATGACCAGCGCATAGGCTAGCTTTTCCATCTTTGGATATCTTGTCTTTGTTCCCTGCAATACTTTACTAACATAATAGATGGGTCGTTGGACCCGATCTACTTCTTTTATCAGTACCGAACTGATCACTTCATCGCTTGCCGAGAGGTACAGTTCTAAAACATCGCCCTCTTCGGGTCGGGTCAAAACCGGGATACTCGCGAGGTATCTTTTGAGCTCGTCAAGCGCGAGTTGGCATCCTGGGTTCCACTCGAACCCTTTGCTTTTCATTGCCTTGAAGAAGGGCAGGCAGTGGTCTGCCGATTTATACATGAAACGACTTAGAGCGGCTATTCTGCCATTTAACCTTTGAACCTCTTTCACTTTTCGGGGTGGTCTCATATCTAGGATGGCCTTTATTTTGTCCGAGTTGGCCTCAATATTGTGCCAGTTGACGATGTACCCTAGGAACTTACATGAGGTGACACCGAAGACATACTTGTTTGGGTTTAGTTTCATGCTAAATTGACGCAGGATTTGAAAGACAGAATGCAAATCTTGTATTAACTCATGCGAAAACTGTGTCTTGACGACCATGTCGTCTACACAACATTCTATCTTTGTGCCAATTAAGGGTTGAAACAACTTATTCACAAGCCTTTGAAAGGTTGCCCCAGCATTTTTCAGCCCGAAGGGCATAACCTTGTAGCAGTATAGGCCGAACTCGGTTATGAAGGCTGTTTTTTCCTCGTCGGCCGGGTCCATCCTAATTTGGTTGTAGCCTGAGTAGGCATCCAGGGAGCTTAGCAACTCGTGTCCCGAGGTTGCATCCACTAGGCGATTGATCCTGGGGAGGGGAAACAATCTTTGGGGCAAGTTTGGTTCAGGTCGGTGTAGTCAACGCACATGCGACACTTGCCGTTTGCCTTCTTTTCCAGAACAGGGTATGGCCACCCAGCTCGGGTAATGAACTTCTCTTATGAAGTCTGCTGCGAGGAGCTTCTCGACCTCCTCATCGACCGCCCTCCAGCGTTCTAGGGCTAAGTTGCGTTTCTTCTGTTTAATGGGCCTAACTACAGGGTTAGTATTCAGCTTGTGAGTTATATGGTCGGGGTCCAAACCGGGCATCTCTGCCACGGACCATGCAAAAATATCTAAATTTTGAAGTAAGAAACTTACCAGTTCGGATCGTAGGGGTTCCTGGATGGAAGCACCGATCTGAAGCGTCCGAGCTGGGTCTGCGGCTGAGGTCGGAACAGCGACTATTTCTTCCGTGGGCGCAACTCATTCTTTGCCTTGCTCTGTAGGCCGCTCCAGTTCGAGGTCGTCGGCCACTTTGGTCTTTCCCTTTAGGGCGGTGACATAGCACTTGCGGGACTCGAGTTGGTCACCCCGCGCTACCCCTACACCGAAGTCCGTAGGGAACTTCATTGCCAAATGATAAGTGGAGACCACCGCCCGTAGGACATGGGTGATCGACTGACCTATTATGGCATTGTATGGGGAGGGGGTCGCGACCACCAGAAAGTCGTGGTTGAGTCTGACTACGCAGGGCCATGTGCCGATTTCCACAAGTACTATCATTTTCCCAAGGGACCTGACTTCTTCTCCGCTGAAGCCCACCAAAGGAGTGTTCGCGGGCTTCAAATCACTTCCCTGCAACTGAATCTGGTCGAACGTGGCTTTGAAGAGAATATCTGCCGAGCTGCCCGAGTCAACAAGTACGCGCCTGACCTCGAACTCATTGATCTTTACCTTTATGACGAGGGCGTCGTCGTGGGGGTAGTGAACCCCGCATGCATCGTCCTCGGTGAAGAATATGGGGTCTTCCGTCCTTGGCCGCTTTGGGGGATTTTGTTCTTCTCTGGTGGCCTCACGGGTTGATGCCCGAGCTGTTGTTGTGGTGCATCCTGCTACAATCGATCCTCCAACGATCACATGAATCATTCCCTGAACTGGCCTTTCCTTTGGGGGCTGCTTCTGTGACTGTTCTACTGGTCGGCTACTAGACTCGGGGGCATCTCTGTTGTGCTCCCCCTGCCGACCTATCTTATTATTATTATTATTATTATTATTATTATTATTCTTATTCTTATTATTATTATTATTATTATTATTATTATTATTATTATTATTATTATTATTATTATGTTGTACAAAATTTCTTAGGTACCCATGATGGATAAGTTCCTCTATTTCGTCACGGAGATTTTTACAATGTTCGGTTTTATGACCGTTGTTTCTATGAAAACTACAGTACAAGTTTTTATTCCTCTCATTCGAGTTTCCTTTAAGACGAGGTGGCCACTTCTGATCGTCATCAGGATCTCAGCCCGCTTTGCATTCAAGGGCGTGTAGTCCACTCGATCTGCAGTGGGAGCTCGGAACGACTGACTTGGCTTTGGCCCCCGAGCTGAGTCTTTCTTCCTCCTGTCATCCTAGTTGGGGGTTTTGCCTTCCCTCTTCCTTTTTTCAAACCCAACCTCAGTCCTTTGGTTGATCTCCTCCTCCGTTCTTATGAATCTGTCCGCGAGCTTGAGGAATTCAGCTATGATCGCGGGCTGGCTGACCACCATGTGCCATTTGAATTCCTTGTGTGTCACACCCCTCTTGGTTGCCGTGAGCTGTACTGTGGGGTCTAGGCGCAGAATCTGCAAGCACGCGTCGTTGAACCGTTTGATATAGCCTCGGATAGATTCTCCTTCCCTCTGGACTATCCCGAGGAGGCTCTCCTCGGTTCGAGGGCACCGCTTGCTGGTAACAAAGTGCGCGGTGAAGACTTGCACAAACTGGGTCTAGCTCCTTATCGACCTAGGGTCCAGGTTCTTGTATCAGGTGCTGTTAGACAGTTTTGTATGCCCTTAGCTTCAATCAGAATGATGTACTTTATGAGTTTATTGTAAATGAATAAAAATGCATATTTGATTCATGTTCCCTTGGTATGTTTCTGTGTAATACCCTTAAACTGGACACTTAATGAGACTCATGTTAGTTTAGAATGTTCACAACTAGTGGGTCGGTTTGGGGAGACCCATCCTGATAAGGCTAACACTGTTGTGCCACCAAGTCGGTTGGGGTGGCCTGTCTCAGCTACCAGAGTGAGACTCTAGACACATACAGTGTAGGATTAATTGAATCTTTGAATTGGACCAGATTTCCAGTATTGCCCTGGACCTTGGAGATTAATGGGCAAAACTGGAAAGTTACACCCGACCCCTAGACTCGATTATGATACTGCACTAGGTGTCGGATTGGGCTGTCTTTGATGTACCAATCAGTGAGATCCTTAGCGGGGGTCAAAACCTGGGTATGTTGGGACAGTCTGAGAATTCATCTGAGTGGGTGATCATAGGGACAGGATCAGCCCCTTTGTCGGACAAAGGTAATGATCGGGGATGCACTCTCACTGATGAAAACCAAGACTGCCGGCAGCCGATTTCATTCGTTGAGATTTGTTTTGCAAAGTATATTTTATATGAGATATAAAAGTATATATATTATGGTTTCTAAAATGTTTGCAAGAAGGTTTCAATTCCCGGGATCCATATAAGCAGAGAGTGCAACACTGTTCCTTGCAGCCGAGGGAGAGGTCCTCTCTTGTCGGGCTATGTATGATCATTATGGGCTGAGAGGTTAAGTGTAAGACCATTGAGGATAATACCTGATGGGCTAATCTTGCATCTGCCCACAGTCCCTGGGTGTTACAAGGTGGCTTGGCCCAGGGACCACTTAGGGTAAGTGTTGGGCCCATAGAGCCCATTTGATGGGTTTCAGGGGGTGCACTATCCATAACAGTGTATTCGGCTAGGCCTTATAACAAAGGCTAGGCTGAACCCATGTGGCTGATGTGTAGATCAATGCTTGGGCCCCACACCATACAAGGAAGCTCAACTAGGCAGCAGTTAGGAAGGTTAAGTGAGCACATAAGCTTAATGGGCCTAAAGCCCATTTCGAACTGGACTTATTTAATAAGTTAAATTTGGGCGAATTCTGAGATGGGTCAGCAAATAAGATAGGGTCTTAACCCTATCCACTCAAAGAGTCCAGATCTGAATATGATTCAGATCTAGAAACCTCCTAATGAGATTAGGAGAAGGCTGATATAATTTACAGATAAGATAAGGGTTTATCCTTATCACCTAAAGAGAGGACTGATCCAAATATGATTTGGATAAGCAACTCCTTTAGTTTTACAAAAAAAGAAGGAGGGGGCGACAACCTTTAGAAGAATCAAATAATCAGATCCTCTTTAAAACTGAAACTAGAGAAGAAAGATTTCTGCAATCCCTGCAAAGATCTCTTCTTGCCACCTCCTTCCTGTAGCCTCCAGACATCCAGTTCGATCTCCAGTTGTGGGAGAAGTCAAGATTCGATCTTGACATCAGTTCTTTGAGAAAGAATTGATAGGAAGCTGTGCTCACGTGCCATCCTGCTGTTTCTTGCGAAGGACAAAATTATTGGAGAAGAATACTACTGATTCTGCTCCATCCTACACTGCGCCATCTTCAGTGGGAGCAGTCTTTGGATCCTTTCTTGGGCGTGAACACCTTCGTTGGAGGATACTATTTCTCCGTATCAGGTATAATCTTCTCCTACTCCTTTTGGTTCAGATCTGGTTCAGTTTATGGTTCAAGAATGATCTTTGAAAATATGATTTTCTAAATAGGGAATGCGATTCCCAGTTGAAGGGAGAGAAATTTTTGGAAATTCGCCCACCTTATTCCACGAGTTTTGGGCGTCCATATGATGGATCTCTCATCCCTTCAGTGGTATCAGAGCCTAGGTTCAAATCTTGAACCAATTTGTTTCAGATCTGAACCTGCGCAAATGGGCAGAAGGCGTTCTACCCGATTTGCGCAGATATGGGTTTTGGGAAATCTGTTCCCAAAATTAATGGGCGAATAATCTGAAATTAATTTTATATAAATCTGATTATTGTTTAGAATTGTTCTTTATGGTTTTCTTGATTTATGGGTTGTTCGTACAAGAGGAGATCAAAATCTTGATTTGCGCAGGGAACCTGCGATTTTGCAGATTATGGGTTATTTTGTTACATTTGGTCTGTAAAATATATATATTTTTTTATTTTTTAGACTGAATGTATAGGTATTCGATCTGTTGTAATTATTAATAGAAACTAGGATTTCTATTTATTTTATTTTGGATCGAAGATGGTGCCGCAGAAAAGGAGAACTCGTAGAGGAGGAGATTTCGCAGATGGGAGAATCGCTATTTGCGATTTGCAGTTTGTGAAACTGCAACCTGTGATCTAACCTCTGTTTTGCAGGAAGGATTGTGCGAAGAGCCCTGATAGACTGATTCTTGATTGCTCTTTTATCAAAATTTAATTTCAGATTATTTTCTTGAATTAAAGATCAAACCCTAAACCCATTCGAACCAAGATTGGTTCAAATTGTTTGGACCGAATCTAGGGTTTAATCAAGGATGAATGTCAGCCCTAATTTTCCCACTAATGGGTCTGAGGATTGATGTTTAATTAAATGGTTAATTCGGCCCAACTTGTAAAGGCCCAGTTTTAAATAGTTAAAACTACTAAAAGCCCACTAAAATCTTAAAGCTATATGGGCCGAACCATTCAACCCTATTTCAGCCCATATACCTAGATAATATTAATGGTTAATATTATGGATTTAAAATGGGCTTCAAATGGGCTTTACAGATAATTAATTGATTGGATCAATTTATCCTTGCATGTGATGTTTGGATGTGTGATGTGCTACGTACATGGACCATAAGTGTTTGGCCCATGCTCAGTCGATAGTGGCTCTTGCGCACACCATGGCTGAATGCACATCATTACCATGGTGTCCCTTTTGGTCATTGGATGACCTTCCTCAGTGGTGGGACCCACACCTCATGGAGAAGTTACGTGCGGAACCCTAGCCGATTTAGGCCCACCGTAATCTGACTTTATGAAAGTCAGTGGGAGCCACTTGGGTTTGACCTAGATCAAACTAGGGCGTAATTAACTATTCCCTCTAGCTAATATGAGTGCATGTGATAAGGAGATTCATATGATGAACTCTCTAAAGGCCTTCCATCATTAGCATGAGGATGGGTCATTTAGTAATGAGGAAACACACCAGAAAATGGGCTATCCATTTGTTGTTGGGCTTGTCTGAATGTTTCATAAGATGATAGGGGCGTCATAGACCGATGTGGGAGGGGCTTCACCAGAAAATGGGAACTCTCTCACGGTACCTTGGCGTTCACAAATATGATGGGTAAGCACTCACTGGACAGAAAGGTTTACCTGAAAACGGCTTTGAACCTTGTTTAACAGAGGCCAAAGGGAAAACTCGTATGATGAGTGGATATGATCCTTCACAGAAAGGTGGTGGGGTTATGCAGCTGAAACATTTGGCTCCATGCACCCTATGTGATTTTCCACATTTCTAGAGACAACCCGTAGTCTCCGTCACTGAGAAAGGAGGGAAATCTTAGAGATGAATAAATGGAAATGGAACGTAGATTAAAATCCATATCTATGAAATGAACATGAATCAAGTTGGACTGTGGACTGATGTTTGCTCTTTTATTAGAAAATGGCACACGGACAATTTGCAAAGTTGCTTGATGACAACAAGTTGAAGGGCCCAAACTATGTCGACTGGTACAGGAACCTTATGCTGGTCCTAACTTCTGAAAAGTTAGATAAAGTGGCAAAGAATCCTGCCTCGGAGTGTCCGGGTGATAGGGCTTCTAAGGCCTGAAGGAGAGACTATCAGGAATGGGAGGAGAAAAACTCCCTTGCCCGGTGTTACATTATTGCCTCCTTGGACAACCCAATACAGAGGCAGTTCGATCAGATCGAACTTTCCAAGGACATATTGGACAGTCTCAGGACGATGTATGAAGAGCAGAATCGTTCTACTCGACAAAAGGTCTTGAAACAGTTTATGACCGCACAAATGTCTAAGGGCCAACAAGTTCACGACCATTGTCTTTGGATGATGGGATACATTAACGAACTGGAGGCTCTTGGATCCGGGCTGGACCTTGCGACCCAGATAGATGTTATCCTTAATTCTTTGCCTCCTTCCTTTAATCCGTTCATCATGAACTATAACATGAACAAGCTGAATGTCAACTTGCAAGAGCTCAGCAATATGTTGCAAAGAGTTGAAGAACTGATTAAAAAGGATGAGCCTGTAGTTATGCTTGTTGAAGCTAGCAAGACAGGCAAGAGAAAGAGGAAGGCAAAGAAGCCTCAGAAGAAAGCCACTAAGGGCAAGACGCAGAAGAAAGACAAAGCATCGGATGCCTGTCACTTCTGCAAGAAGACCGGCCACTGGAAAAGGAACTATCCTGCCTACTTGGAACCCAAGAAAGGTAATTTTGAAACTTGTGTTATAGAAACCAATTTATTGGTAGCTTCTGCGTCCTAGTGTATTGACTCCGGGGCTTCAACTCATGCGTGTAACTCACTGCAAGGGTTCAAGGTAAGCAGAAGGCTGAGTGAAGGAGAAGTCACACTCTACTTGGGGACTACTGCAACTGTTGCAGCCGCGGCCATAGGAACCGTGGAGTTACTTTTTAGAGAAGGAACAATTGTACTGAAAGATTGTCTTTATGTACAAAATTTAAGGAGAAATTTGATTTTTGTCTCAAAACTGTGCAGATGGTTATTCTGTCTTCTTTAGTAATACGATTACTATTAAAAGAAATAACAGATTCATCGCATACAGGGAACTGGAGAATGGTCTCTATGTTCTACATCCTTCTCTAGAAACTAACATAACTGAAACTACGACGGCTGAAATCCCCAAGAAGAGAGCCCATGATACAGTTAATCCCACGTGTCTGTGGCATTACCGACTTGGCCACATCGGTATTGACCGAATCACAAGGTTGGTAAAGGATGGTCATTTGGATTTTCTAACTGTAGAAGATCTTCCCATTTGTGAGCCTTGCCTACAATGCAAGATGACGAAACGGCCATTTAACGGTAAGCCTGAAAGATGTACAGGCACACTTGACCTAATACATACTGATGTATGTGGTCCCCTAAGTATTAGGACACGGAATCAACACGTGTATTTCATCATCTTCACAAATGATTTTTCACGATATGGTTACGTGTACCTAATGAGACACAAGTCTGGATCCTTTGAAAAGTTCAAAGAGTTCAGACAAGAAGTCGAGAAACAGTTAGGGAGAGAAATTAAAGCCCTTCGATCAGATTGATGTAGCGAGTATCTCTCTGATGAATTCAGGGACTACTTAAAGGACAATGGGATAATATCACAGTTAGCTCCTCCTACCACACCACAACTTAATGGTGTTTTAGAGAGGAGGAATAGGACCTTATTGGATATGGTCCGATCACTTCTCATACACTCAGAGTTACCCACATCCTTTTGGGGTTACGCATTAGAGACTACGATTTACGTGCTGAATCGGGTTCCAACCAAATCGGTTCTGAATACTCCATATGAACTTTGGACCGAAAAGAAACCAAGTGTCAGACACTTGAAGATTTGGGGTTGTCCAGGACATGTTAAAAGAACAAGTGCAGACAAGTTGGAATCCAAAACTAGTTGTTGCCTATTTGTAGGCTACCCAAAAGGCTCTGTGGGTTACTTATTCTATGACCCAAGTGAGCAGAAGGTGTTCTGCAGTCAAAATGCACAATTCTTGGAAACCGATTTCATACTATACACCCATCGTCAGGAAATAGTTCTTGATGAGGAGAGCTCAAGAGCAGTGGGAGATGTCCCACAAATTCCAGGTAGTGACCAACCTAGAAGATCCACTTGGGTATCCAGGCCACCAGTCCGTTATGGTTATGACCAGGATAGTTGCCTGGTGGAAACCTTGACTAGTGAGGAGGATCCTGTGACATATGCGGAAGCTATGTTGGACATTGATTCCCAGAAGTGGGTGGAGGCCATGAGAGAAGAGATGGACTCAATGGAGACCAATGGAGTCTGGACTCTAATAGATCCGCCCTCCGAGGTAAAAGCAATCGGTTACAAGTGGATTTACAAGAGGAAGAAGAGCCCCGATGGTAGGGTTGAGACCTTCAAAGCTCATCTAGTGACGAAAGGGTACACTCAAAAAGAGGGCATCGACTATGAGGAAACCTTTTCGTCTGTGGCCATGCTTAAGTCCATTAAGATCCTGCTAACTATAGCAGCATACCATGATTATGAGATTTAGCAAATGGATGTCAAAACTGCATTCCTGAATGGAGATCTTACTGAAGATATTTATATGCAGCAGCCGCAAGGCTTCATTGCTGCAGGTCAGGAAGACATGGTATGTAAACTTAATAGATCCATTTATGGACTTAAGCAAGCTTCTAGAAGTTGAAACATCCGTTTTGACTCTGCTGTCAAATCGTTTGACTTCAAGCAGAATCTGGATGAACCCTGTGTCTACAGGAAGTACAGTGGAGATAAGGTTACTTTCTTGGTTCTGTATGTAGATGACATTCTACTAATTGGGAATGATGTAGGAATGTTAACTATGGTGAAAGTATGGCTTTCACAGCAATTCTCCATGAAAGATCTTGGAGAAGCCTCCTATATACTAGGTCTTCGACTCTATAGAGATAGATCGAAGTGGATAACATGATTATCCCAATCTGCTTACATTGACAAAAGAGTCAAAAGATACAGTATGGAAAACTCCAAGAAAGGAAATGTTCCTTTCAGGCACGGAGTCACTCTCTCCAAGAAGATGTCTCCCAAGACTTCTGAGGAGATTGATGGCATGAAAGACGTTCCATATGCCTCTGCCGTAGGGAGCATCATGTATGCCATGCTGTGCACTCGTCCTGACATTGCTCAGGCAGTGAGTGTAGTAAGCAGATTTCAGGCCAACCCAGGGCAGGAGCACTGGACTGCTGTGAAAAACATACTTAAGTACCTTCGAAGGACAAAAGAGTTTTGTCCAGTATTTGATGGTAGCTCACTACAGATCCAAGGGTATACAGATGCCGATTTCCAGTCGGATCCAGGTGATAGAAAGTTTACATCTGGATATGTTTTCACGATAGGATCGTGTGCTGTTTGCTGGAAAAACAACAAACAGGGGTCCACTGCAGACTCCACGACCGAGGCCGAATACATTTCCGCAAGTGAGGCTGCCAAATAAGCCGTGTGGATGAAGAAGTTTGTTCACGAGTTGGGAATAGTTTCGTCCAGCACATCATCCATCTCGTTGTTGTGTGACAACTATGTTCCATGCTAAGTAGCACAATGTACGACTATGTTCCATGCTAACTATGTATTAAATTATTCTATTATCATCATCACCTAAGCCTTATCCCGAATATATGGGGTTGGGGTTGGGTACTTTAATGCTGTTTTTCCATTAATATTCCATTCTGTATAGTGCCATACCCATTGTTACATCCTTCTCAAGAAGTACTTTTATTAAAATGTTATTACAATAATACAAATAAAAAAGTAAACTACATTTTTATTTCCCAATTAATACCTCATGTAAAAAAACCAATTTGACAATTCTACAATTTACACTCTTTATGAAGAGTTAGAAAACATCTATTTTCCATTTGCCATAAATGGGCATAACAAAACATGAATTTTATCCATTTATGCAAAAATGCTGATGTAGCGATTTGTTTCAATGCAATGGAAGATAAACACTATGATAGAAAACATTTATGACTTGAATTTTTTTCCAACTTTTACTTTTTGAAAGTTGTTTTCTCATTTGTCTGCAGAACTTTGTAGGGTCGTTGTCTTCTTGGTTGGTGCTCAAAATTATCTTCATTGGTACTTATCCAAAAGGGATGCATGCCTCTCATGCCTTCTTTGATTAAGGGCATGAGCTCAAAAGTATTAATACGACACATATGCTTAAGGTATATTAGTTATATTATTTTCCGGGGACCGGCACATAGCATGGATTGAATGGCTCAAATTTGGAGGGGTGAAAGTTGGTACTCGAATTGAAGAATTTACACTACATCAGGCTTGAGTTTTCAGGCTAATCCCATTGAAATTTTGAGAATTTCTCAACCCAAGCCCGCCCAAGTTGCACCCATTTGGTGCCATAAATAAAACCTCACTGCCAGCTAACATTCAGAGAACAAGGCAAATATAAGTAAGACCGTCCAAAGAAGGATTCGTAGAAGTGAAGAGTTCAATTCCACAAAATAATCTCGCAACAGTTGTTCAATAATATTTTGATCAGAAGTCCATTCCCCATGAACTATCTTCAGCAATGTAATGCTATTTTTACGACATCGATGAGAAGCAAAAGAATGAAAAAACTTATTGTTTTGATCCCTAGAAAGAAGCCAATTGCATGCAACAGGATCTTTGATGCCCTCCAAATCCAATAGGTGCTCCAACTCCATTTGTAGAGCCCATTCAATTCTTTGCCAAGATTATCAGTGGCTTGAGAGAGGAAGATTGGAGTGCAGCATTGTCTCTGATTAGCCAATTCCGAAGGGATTCTTTACAGCTAGAACAATTATTTAAAAAAAATTATTTCTTGGAATCCAATTTGCATGAACTTGATCATGAAATCCAGTCATATGAGACCAATAGGATTCCAAGCAAGGAGGAGGGTGCTGCCAAGAAGAGCAAGTAGTATGTAGTACAATAGGACAATGATCGCTTCTAATTGCTAGTAAACGCCATACCCAAACTTGTTGAAAAAATTCCAGCCAAGTCTGAGTCATCAATACTCTATCAAGCCTTTCTCGAATAAGATCTTTGGCGATTATTTGACTATCTAAAATGAGATCCTTTAAACCCAATATCAATGAGATGGAAATCTTTAATTAAATCACATAAATCTGGAGAAATAGAAGATGATGTAGAGCTGCCACCTTCTTTATCCGTATTAGGAGTAAGGTTGCCACCTCATCGGATAGCAACCAAGACTCCATTAGAGCTGGATAATCTCACTTCTAGTCGATCTAGGATTACCTCTCTCTCTCTCTCTAGATCGATAATTGTTATCTTCTCTATCTCTTTATCTTCTTCTTGTTGTAATCTATACAAGATAGTGTTGTACTTGGACTCTACTTTATAATGTTATATATATTGAACAAGGTTCTGGTGATCAACACCACCAAATCATTCTTCCAATTTATTCTTCTTTTGCTATTTTATTTCAAACTTGGCATCAGAGCCAATACCACCATGTCGTCGATCAATAGTTCAGCCGAAGAGGAGCTCAATAGCCTTGGATCATTAGTTTCTGTTGTGACCCCAGGAGCTGCAACGTTGATGCCAAACATTACACACTACTTACCTATCAAGTTGAACAATGACAACTATATCTTGTGGCATGCACAACTTCTTCCTATTCTTAGAACCTACAAGCTGATGGGAATGGTTGAAGAAAAAACTCCAGCTCCTCCTGAAGAGATCAATGACCCAGAACCCAGCATATGATCACTAGTATTAGTTGGATCAATTGGTAATAAACTGGATAGTCTCATCACTAACTGAAGGTGTACTCGGCCTGGTTGTAGGCATGTCTTCCTCAGTCGAAGTTTGGGGTGCATTGGAAGATTCCTTTGCTTCACATTTTAGATTCAGAGTTCTCCAACTGTGGAGACAACTTCAGAGTCTCAAGAAAGGTACACTTTCCATTTCTGAGTATGTTCAAAAGGCCAAGAGTATTGTTGATAATCTCTTGACTATTGCTAAACCTGTTTCAAAATAAGATCTTGTTTTGTATATTTTAGCCAGACTTGGCCCTAAGTATGAATTGATTATTACTGCTGTTACAAATTGATCTAATCTTTGATAAATTGAGAATTTTTTATATTATTGGCCAATTGCTCAATCACGAGTCTTGGCTTCGAGATAACAATCAATACACTAAAGCCGATGACCATGACTCTACTAATATTGCTTCCTTCGGCAATAAGAACAATTCCCAACAGTCGCGCAACAATTCACATCATGGCAAAGGAAGAGGTGGTCGTGGTGGTTACACTGATGGTCTGAGTTGTGCTAGAGGATGCAACACCATGTCTGTCAACTGTGCAACATCCCTGACCATGGCATATGGAAGTGTCATCGCCGATTTGATCTCTTATTCCCTAATGGTGATTGCCAAATTACTCCGAATCCCACCACTCCTGAACTGACTCGGGAGTGACACATCACATCACATCTGAGCTTGACAATCTCCAATTTCGATCAGATTAGTGGGACTGATCAGGTGAAAGTTGGTAATGACACAAGTTTGCAAATGAAAAATATTGGTTCTTCTATAATTTCTCATGGTGATCATCAGTTTTAGTTGCAAGATATTTATAATGATCCATCTATTATAAAAAATCTATTGTTAATCAGTAAATTTACCAAAGATAATAATGTTATTTTCGAATTTCATCCCTCCTTTTTTTTTCTCTTGAATGACCATTTGGTAAGAGTTTTGCTCTGAGGACCTAGTAAAAGTGGACTCTATCATTTTTCTACTTCAGCAAGGATTGAACCGTCTTCACAATTGTTTACTAGTAATGTAGTTGCGTTCATTAGAGAGAAAGCCACTGTCCAAGTCTGGCATCATCGACTTAGACATGCTTTTACCAAAATTGTTCAACATGTTCTTTCACGTTTTGGTCTTCCATACAATGGTTCATTTGATTCAACAGTGTGTGGTTTGTGTCAACTATGCAAAAGTCATCATTTACATCTTTCAACATCTTCTACTTGTTATAGTCATCCATTAGAGATAGTTTATTCTAATGTATGAGGAACTTCTCTAGTAGCTTCTACTAGTGGATTTAGATATTATGTTTAATCTATAAATGCTATTCCAAATTCTCTTGGATTTTTTCTATGAGCTAAAAATTTGATGTATTTGATATTTTTCTCAAATTTAAACGACATGTTGAAAATTTATTTGATGCAAAAATTAAACTATTCCGTTTAGATTGGGGAGGAGAACACAGACGACTCGCACAATACTTCAACTCACAAGGCATTGGACATCGGCTTGCTTGCCCACATACTCATGAATAGAATGGTACTGTTGAATGCAAGCATTGGCATGTGATGGAGTCCACCCTATCTCTACTAGTGTTCCCATCTCTCCCTCAAAATTTTTGGTCCGATATGGTTGAGACCGTAGCCTCCTTGATCAATCGACTTTCAAAACTGGCTGAATATATGTATGTCACCATTTTGTTTTTGACGAGCAATTCTTTTTGGGTCTTCCATCTATAGCGGTGCCTTTTCCCTCACCTCCTATGGGCCCCTACCCATAGAGAGCAAAACTACAAATATCTCTACTAGTGTTCCCATCTCTCCCTCAAAATTTTTGGTCCGATATGGTTGAGACCATAGCCTCCTTGATCAATCGACTTTCAAAACTGGCTGAATATATGTATGTCACCATTTTGTTTTTGACGAGCAATTCTTTTTGGGTCTTCCATCTATAGCGGTGCCTTTTCCCTCACCTCCTATGGGCCCCTACCCATAGAGAGCAAAACTACAAATATACTCAACTTCCCCTCCTTTCCCAAGCAATGTGGGATAAGGAGTGTTCCCATGCACTCAAGGGTGGGAAGAGAAAAGACGAGCCAAGAGAGGGAGGAGAGAGATTCTTGAAAATTTGAATCTCCAACATATACTAAGGGACGATACTCAGGCTTAAGAACACCATTTGAAATTTTTATAATGGTTGGGGAGAGAATTTTGCTATGTCTGGTTTGAAAGCAAATAAGTGAACTTGAGAACTTTCGCTCAACTTTCTGTTTCTCTCTAATTATTTTCTGTTAAACCAAACACATCCTAAATAAACATCTAATCAGCACATGTTTACCCGGTAGAATGTTGCATAATTGAAAAGGGATGCTGTTTTGCCGATTATTCTCAAATCCAATGGTTAAAAATAAAACAAAAAAAAAAAAGCCAAATACCCTCTACATGGTGTTTTATGATTCACCCGAACAGTATAGAATGATCAATTGTGTGAACCATTGGCAATCTAATTAAGGCGACCACTAGATACAGAAGAAGGGGCTTCGATTTCCATCTATAAGTCAGACCTAAAATAGCACACCAGATTAAAATAAAATACCATTAAATTGTGAAGTGGTGGCTGGTAACAAGTGAAGAGAGATGGCAAACAAGAAACAAAATGTCGAAACCAAGAAAAGAAGCTCATTGAAATGATTTGATAAACTGAGAGATGTTTAATGTTATATCTCAATGAAATACACAATGCTCAAATGCATGTAAATTACCAAATATATATATGTATATATACCTGAGCAAGCTGAAAGGACTTAAAAATGGATGAATACAAATATTAATAATTGTAAGAACATAATAATATCTTTTGCCTGAGGTAGGGAAGTTAACGCATTCACCACGGCCCGCCACACTTGTTCATTTACCTGCATCAGTTGCAATACAAATTACGAAACATTTTAATACGATGGTATCTTAAAAACCTGAAATGGATTGAACGTTTTACATTATTTTTTGTTGATGCATTGCGTTCTTTTGGTATGTATATAAAAATGAAGATAGAATACAGTTTGTAATAAGGATTAACTATATTTTATGTTTATTATATGTAGAACATAAAGAATTAGAGACATCAAGGTTCAGTTTGGAAAGAGTATAAATACAAATATGTACAGTGTAAATGCATACAAAATAATACAAAATACATGATTTTGCACTCTACATATTTGTATTTGTACTCTTTCCAAATTGAGTCAAAGGTTCATTTGCAAAGTTAAAATCCTGAAATCTCTATGCCATCTTGTTTTCTATATCAGAGACTGGGTTTGAGTGGACAAATAAGGATTAGAAACCAGACAACAAATTAATAATTTTTATTACGTAGATTCCTGGTTGCCTACTTTAGCATGATCATTTTCTTGGCTCCAAAAGGATATGAATAAATAAGAACCTAGAGAAGGAAAAAGAAAAAAAGAACAATTTCATAATTCCATCACCAAGTTTGTGAAGCCTCAGAGAGGAAAAGCAAGTTTAGCTCAAAATGTATAAAAAAGGACCTTGAGAGTTACCAAGACTTAATGCCCTAATTTGGGCTATATGCTGACTTCGAATTTTGCAAAATAGGTCATGCACCTGTGTCCAAGAGGAATTTGATGGATTAAACAGATTGTTGAATTCTAGCATTTATTATATGCCACAAATTATTTACATGTACATAAATGTATATACACATGTATGGAACAATATGCAATTATGCTCCTGATTCCTGAAAATACATCCATGGAAATGATATTCACAAGCATGATAACCATATGTATGTATACAACTATGCATATGATGTAAATACTAGTTGAAACTTACTTTCTCCAGGTTTTCAGTAATACATGTACTTACCAAATACAGCGATGACACTAGATCGCCCTGCTTTGAAAATGTTCAAACAATAACTTGAAAACCGAGAGGATGTTTTTCAAAATGAATTGCTTTTGTGAGATTCAAAAACAAATTAAAACAAACTAGCTTTGAAATGAATTGTTTCTAAAAAAATATGGAATGTTCTTTGGTTGTAAATGTGTTTTTTCTCAAGTTAAAATATAAAATGTGTTCTTTAATTCTGGTTTGAAGCAAAAACAAGTTTATTTTGTTTCAAAAGCCCCTTGAATCATGGACCTGCTGACCAACCCATTTTCTTAATCATGGACATGAATGCATATCAGATCTGAAGTTGGGCCACGTATTGGGTCTAATTATGGGCTACAGATTGGAATAAATTTAGGTCTCCAATAAACCTTCTGCTCAGCTTGAATGGCTTCAGGCAGCTTATTTTTCTTGAGAGTCATGTATAGTTGTTTGTGGGTAATATATACAGTTCTTGAAATTTTTAGATTATTTGATTGCTAAGCAAATAATGATTCAAGATTGCTATCTTTTGTTTCTAAGTTACGTTTAGAAGAAAAATGATTGCAGCAGAGTAGCAATATTGGCATAGCTCAGGTAGCAAGAAAGAAATAACTCAGGAATAAAATAAAAAGGAAATTCAATGCAACTTTTTACGGAAATATTGACTACATAGACTAACAGAATTTGGAGAATTCATCCAAGGGGTTGGGACCCATTCGTCCAAGTGAAAGGAGATTCACTCATCCAACTAAGGGCTCTTTCACTCTCAAATGAAAACTCTTTTTTCTTAAAAAGAAAGACAATATCTGGATCCCCATGCGAAAAAAATAACTTTTGGAAAATTCTAGGCAAAACTAGCTATTGAAAACCTTACCAAACTAGTTGCTGGAAGCCTACTAACATACTAGGGGATTTGGGTTGGGGTTTTATCAAAATTTCAATGAGCTTGGCCCAAAGCCCGAGACCGAAGTAGTATAAATGCTAAGTAGGGCCAATCCAAATTGCATAATTCTTCATATCTTAAACATGTTCTTCATGTTACTGTCATTACTAGAAATTTATTTTTTGTATCTCGTTTTACTAAAGATAACAATGTGGCGTTTCATGTTTGAGTTCCTCCCTCACTGTTTCTTTGTAAAGGGCAAATGGGGCAGACACTTCTTCAAGGCGAGAATAGGCAAGGTCTCTATCATTTAGCGTCCCTCCGATAAATCGTTCTGCGCTTGTTGGTGTACGAGCCTCTCTGGACATTTGGCATAAGCAGTTGGGACACCCCTCTAATTTGACTATTTTTATTGTTTGTTCTTATGGTCTTCCTACTAGCAACACAGATATCTTTCTGTCAACCATGTATATTGGGCAAGAGTCACAGACAGCCCTTCTCATCTTCTTCTATTAATCTATCACACCCTTGGAATTGATTGCTTCTGATGTATGGGATCCTTCCCCAATCTCATCCACTCATGGCTATAATATTAAAATTTATTGATCATTTCTCTACATTATAAGAGTGAAATTTTATCTGTTTTTCTGAAATTTAAAACTATGGTAGAAAAACAATTGGGTACCTCTATCAAGTGCTTTTCAATCAGATAATGGTGGAGAATATTTTAAAATGTACTGCTGTTTGGAGCAACATGGTATCACCTATCAACTTTTTTTGCCCTTACACCCGAGCGCAGAACGGAATTGCTAAGAGACCTCATTGCCTTACTTGCCCAAGCCTTGGCGCCGCTCTCCAAGTGGTGAGAAGCCTTTTGTACAGTTGTCTACTTGAGGAACAGGACACTATCAACTGTAAATAAATCTCCGTTGGAACTGCTATACAAGAAGACACCGGATTTCTTATTTCTTTGGGAATTTCATTGCTTGTGCTACCCTCATGTTCGGTCATACAATACTCACAAACCAAACCTTGCTCTCTCCCTTGTGTCTTCCTTGACTACAACAATGTTCACAAGGGATGTTTGTGCCTCCACTTACCTACCAGAGAGATAGTACATATCAAACGATGTTTGTTTGACGAACCATTCTTCCCGTTCAACATATTATATATTTTTTGTTGGAAAATGGGGTCATTGTAATTTTGGAGGAGAAGCTCTGAGGTGCGTCTGAAGACATTGTCTTTAGAACGTTATTTGCCCCTATTCAGTTTCACGGAGTTTGTTGTTGGGTTACAGGCAAATCCGTTCCCAAGATACAACAGAACCTTGGGCGAGAATCTGCAATCAGTAAAGTTGAAGAATCTCCAAAGAAACCTTATGTGAGACTGTAGCAGATCGGACTAAGACAGAGAGAGAGATAAAAAGTGGATTTCAAAATTGTGTGTTTTTGAAGTCTGATTCATGCTCCTTAAATAGTTTATGAAGAGGTATGAAGAAAAGGTAGGTGCTGGTTCAGATAAGGCACCTTGAACTGTCACAATTTCAAACATTGTGACTATTCAAAAAATGGTTAACAGTTAATGATTGTTAACTTTGAATTATGCCTCTTGATCACACTCGATCGAATCGTGACTATTGATCTCATCAATGGTGATCAACGGTCAGCATCGCACCAAAACCAAAGCCGCCCTTCGCGAGCCGCGCGAAGTGCGAGCAAAGTGCGCCTCATTGCGCCGCACACGCACGTGCGCACTGCGCGGTATCAAACCCCCATACTCTACTCTACTATTTCTAAGGAGTGTAAATCAACTCCTATTAAAATACTGAAAACAAAGCTTATAATTTTCTAATGTGGGACAAGTTCAAAATTGGGTTTTGTAAGATAAAAGCTAATTTTTCAATCAAGTGTGCAGGTGCAATTTCTCATGTAATTGACCAATCAAACCCATTGGATTTAATCTCTTATGAGATTAAAATCCAACAATCCCCCACATTGATTGATTAATTACATAGTTATCTCTCAATCCAAACTACTATGACACAGTTATGCATACAAAATGTGTTTATCAATTACTCTCAAGACAGTCTGGAGACACCCATACACACAAAAATGTCCAGTCTCTGCAAGAGTTTCAAGTTTTGCTCAGCACTGTTATGACAATGTGTTTCTTTCCTGGTTTCATGAACAATCCCAAGAGCAAACTCAAACTCTCATGAAAAGTGGCACCACTTCTATGCTCAAATAGGTGAAGTTCCACTATGTGTTTCGTTATTTGACACATTTCAGAACATCATTAAGAGTTTAACTCAACCTCTCATCATAACGGATAACACTGTTTATGTTGTGATGGGAAATTTCTCAATGTCAGTGCTAACAGTCACATTGTTGTAACTTGTTACCCATTAAACCCAATACTGATGGTTTTTTAGTTCAGGTCGGATTACCATTACAGGTGACTAAGTAAAGGGTTTTAATCTCATCTCTTTGATTGCCATTTTTACCAATTCTCTGGCCAAGTACTTGGTAAGAGGATCAACCAATACTTGACCTCACATAGATTGTAGTGATAACTCCATCTTGAATCAGTTGCCTAACAATTCATGTCTCAGACTTATATATCTGGACTTACCATTGTAGGTACCACTTTAGGCTCTTGACAGAGATGCCTCGCTATCACAGTAAATGGAAATTGGAGGCATAGGACTAGGCCAAAGTTTTATATCCAATAATAAATTCCTAATCCATTCAGCCTCTTCTCCAGTAGCCGCTAAGGCTATGAATTCGGATTCCATGGCCGAGTGAGATATACAAGTTTGTCTCTTGGATGCCCAAGAGATCGCACCCCCACCAAGGACGAAAATCCATCTAGAGGTGGATTTGTTATCTTCATTACCGTTAATCCAACTTGCATCAGTGTACCCTTCTAGTATAGCTAGATAAGCACAGTAAAACAAGCCAAGTTCCAAGGTTCTCTTGAGAGACCCAAGAACACTCCCAATTGCTTTCCAGTGCTCTGTACTGGGACTACTTGTAAACCGACTAAGTTTACTTACTACAAATGCAATATCAGGTCTAATACAAAGCATAACATACATCAAGCTTCCTACTGCACTAGCATACTCAAGTTGTGCAATTGCTCTACCAGTATTTTCTACTAACTTTATACTAGAATCATATGGTGTGCTATATTCTTTAAACCCTAAATGCTTAAATTTCTCAAGTACTTTCTCAATATAATGTGATTGGCTTAATGCATAACCCCTATTATGCTTTTTAACTTTTATTCCCAAGATGATATCTAGTTCTCCTAAATCTTTCATCTTGAAGATAGAGAATAAGTAGTTTTTAGTTTCATTTATGCCAACCATATTTGTACCCACAATAAGCATATCATCAACATAAAGACATACAATTACTCCATAATTTTCAGTGAATTTTGAGTAGATGCATCTATCAGCACTATTATGTTTAAAACCAAAAGCGATAATGCAATAATCAAATTTCTCATGCCACTGTTTAGGTGCTTATTTTAATCCATATAGTGATTTAACCAGTTTACAGACTTTCTTCTCATTTTCAGGAAGAACAAATCCTTCTGGTTGTTCCATATAAACCTCTTCATTTAAATCACCATTTAAGAAAGCTGTTTTAACATCCATTTGATGAATAGATAAGTGATAAATGGATGCTAATGATATGAGTGTTATAATAGAAGTTGTTCTAGCCACTGGTGCATAAGTGTCAAAGTAATCAATCCATTCCTTTTGACTAAATCCTTTGGCTACCGATCTAGCCTTAAAAGTTTGTACAGTTCCACCAATGTTGTATTTTCTTCTAAACACCCATTTACATTTTATTGGTTTTGATCCTGGAGGCAGGTCTACTAGTACCCATGTGTTATTTGACATTATTGAATCCATTTCATCATTTATAGCTTCATTCCAAAAAGCAGCATCTCTAGAGGTCATGGCCTTACTATAGGTTTTTGGATCATTTTCAATGTTCAGGACAATGGGTATCTTATTTAAAATCTTCTCTCTATCAGCCTCAACCAAAAATACAATTGACTGAGTAGAGATAAAATCTGAACCCAAGTGTTTCTCTGTTCTTTGTTTTTGACTTCTTCCAAGTCCTATTGTAGGTGTTACAGTTTTGTAATTTCTTCTTTCAGTCTCATTATTATCAACAGGTATTGAGATCTGAGTTTCTCTTTCAGGTATTGAGATCTAGTTTCAATTATTATGTTGGACTCTAAGTCTATAAACCTATAAGCCTTGCTATGTTCTGCATATCCAACAAACATATTTCTCTTAGCTCTAAGTCCTAACTTGGTTCTTTTAGGATCTGAAACTCTATAATATACTAAGCACCCCACACTTTTAGATATGCTAAATTAGACTTTTTTTCTATCCATAATTCATATGGGCATTTGTTATTAACTCTAGAAACCATTCTGTTATGTAAATGGCAGGCTGTTAGGAGAGCTTCCCCCCACAGGTTTAAGGGTGCATTAGGTTTTAACAACATGTAGTTTATCATTTCGATAAGTATTCTATTTTTCCTTTCGGCTAGGCCATTCTATTGAGGGGTATAGGGAGCAGAACACTGATGTATTATTCCAAATTCTTCACAGAAAGAATTAAACTCATTTTTAAAGTATTCAGCACCCCTATCACTTCTAAGGATTTTAATTTTTTTTTCTAATTGATTTTTCAACTTCAGTCTTGTACAGTTTAAACATGTCAAAGGCTTCACCCTTAGTTCTCATAAGGTAGACATAGGTGTACCTAGAAAAATCATATATAAATGTTATGAAGTATCTCTTACCTCCTCTAGTTAATACACCATTGATTTCACAGATGTCAGAATGAATTAGTTCTACAAGTTGATAATTTCTATCAACACTAGGGAAATGTTTCTTAGCCATTTTAGATTTTACTCATATCTCACATTTTTCACTTGATTCATTACTATAAGCAATTATACCAAGTTTGCTCACGTTCTTTATGGATTTAAAATTCAAGTGTGCTAATCTATCATGTCATAAAGAGAAAGAATCAACAATATTAGTAGAAACTTTTCCTTCATTAATACTTAATTTGAACATACCATTACAACCATATCCCTTTCCAATAAACATCCCATTCTTGGATAGGATTAGTTTGTCGGATTCAAAGACAACTTTGAATCCCCTCTTACAGATAAGATTTACTGAGACCAAGTTCTTTCTAATGTCAGGAACATGGAGGAACATTCAGGAGAGTCAGTGTTTTTTTGGAGGTGAAGTTCAACTCTACGTTGCCTCCTCCAGCAACTTTGACACATGTTTGGTTTTCCATCTGTACCTCCTAGCCATCAGTCACTTCTTCATATGTCTTGAACAAGGACTTGTCCTTGCAAACATGGACTGTGGCGCCTGAATCAAACCACCATCCAGAAGATGATTCTGCCATGTTGACTTTAGTAATCATGGCCACTAGATTGTCTTCTACCATGTTTGCAGACTTGGTTCCGCCTTTTCGATGTCGGTAGACTCGGGCATAATGCCCATTCTTTCCACAAACATAGTAGGATCCTTTCTTATTGTTGCTATTTTTGAAGTTCCCATCCTTCTTCTTTACTTGTAATGCAGGGTTAGTCTTCTTCGATTCGTTTTCCACAAAATTGACCTTAGAGTTCAGCATACCGGCTAGGGTCTTATCCTTACTGTCTCTAATCCAAGATTCTTCTTCAATACAAAGGTGTTGCTGAATTTGTTCCAAGGTAAGTTCTTCAGCCTTGTGCAGAAGCTTCTTCCTGTAATACTTCCAAGAGGGTGGAAGTTTGACAATGATTGCTCCCACTTGGAAAGATTCAGGAAGGATGATGTCAATGGATCGAATTTTGTTGACTATCACCTGTAGTTCATGAACTTGCTCCAATATGGGTTTATGGTCATTCATGGTGAAGTCAAAGTATTCTGCAATAAGATACTTATTCGTACCTGCTTCTTGCACCTTGTATTTGATTTTCAAGGCCTTCCAGATTTCTTTTGGAGATGTAAGTTCCTTGTAGAAGTTGTAGAGCCGGTCTGATAAGGCATTCAGTATGTGTCATCGGCACAGAAGTAAGTCATCTTCTCGTTTTGCTCTTTTCTTCTTTAGTTTTTCTGAGTCTTTGTCAGTGGGTTCAGGAAGTGATTGCAGATTCAGGTCCAACAGATAATATAATTTTAGTGTGGTCAGAAAAAAGATCATCTTGTCTTGCCATCGGTTGAAATTTGCTCCATCGAATTGGTTTAGTCGAACAAGATCTCGGTTCATCATCTTAATTGAAGTCATGCTTGCTTCCGCCTCCATTACAGAATAACATTCTAAAATTGTTGGAAAATGGGGTCACTATAACTTTGGAGGAGAAGCTTTGAGGCACGTCTGAAGACACTGTCTTTAGAACGTTATTTACCCCCACTCAGTTTCACTGAGTTTGTTGTTAGGTTACAGACAAATCCGTTCCCAAGATACAACAAAGCATTGAGCGAGAATCTGCAACCAGCAAAGTTGAAAAATCTCCGAAGAAACATTTTGTGAGATTGTAACAGATCGGACTGAGAGAGAAAGAGAAAGTGGATTTCGAAATTGTGTATTTTTTAAGTTTGATTCATGCTCCTTAAATAGTTTATGAAGAGGTATGAAGAAAAGGTAGGTGCAATTTCTCATGTAATTGACCAATCAAACCCATTGGATTTAATCTCTTATGAGATTAAAATCCAACACTTTTGATCATGCACACTCAATTATTCTACTGCCACTCCAACTGGGCTCCCCACCACCCCTCCGACTACCACCTTGACCACTTTGCCTACACCATTGCCCTTCCCTATGTGTGATATTGCATTAAGCACCGAACCATCACCACTTTCCCTAGCTCCCCCATCACCCCCACCTTTCTCGGATCCACCATCGCCACCACCACCTCCCCCACCTCTCAATACCCATCTGATGCGAACTCACCTCAAAGATGGCATTGTTTGACCCTGTACCAAGCTCTTAAACTCTCAGACCCCACTTGCTCATGTAGCCTCCAAATATTCTATCCTTCTCTCTCACTCTGAACCTTCAACCCTTTAACAAGCCCTCTCTGACCCCAAATGGTAGTCGGCTATGGCAGAGGAAATTGCTGCACTTAAGTGCAATAGTGATTGGGATCTCGTTCCCTGTCATAAAGCTTCTAACATCCATGGCTGTAAATGGGTATACAGTGTTAAACGATGAATTGACGGTAACAAGGGATTTCATCAGCATTGCTAAGGGATTTCATAAAGCTTCTAAAGCTCATCTCATTGCTAAGAGATATCATTAACTACAAATGAAACTTTCAGTCTCGTAGCCAAGTCCTCTAAAGTGCAGGTTGTGCTTGGCATCACTGCCTCTCATGGGTGGTCGATAGAGCAATTTGAAGTGCAGAATGCATTCTTTCATGATGAATTATCAGAATAGGTATTCATGCAACAACCTTCTGCCTTAAACAGGCCCCACGGACCTGATATTACATGCTAAGCTCCTTTTTGCTCTCCATTGGCTTCAAAGGATCAGCCTCTGATTTTTCTCTATTCATTCATATCACCGTAACCATAGCTACATATGTTCTTATTTATGTTGATGACTCTCAAATAACCTAAAAGCTTAAGCTGTTAAGTGAGGTCATTGAATAGGTTTTATTCTCTAACATGCCCCCTCACATGAAAGCCACTTGGGCTTGAAGCGTGGGCAGCACAGGCCCACCCATACCTTGTGCTGAAACTTAATTTATTATAATGGGGGTGACAAGAATCAAACACTAGACCACTTGCTCAAAGTGACTCTGATATCATCTCAAAGAACCATTCAACCTAAAAGCTTAAGCTGTTAAGTGAGGTCTTTGAATAGGTTTTATTCTCTAACAATGATATCATCATCATCACTAGTTCCTTTATTCAGCAGTTTATTAAGGGCATGTATTGTCACTTTTCCATCAAGGATCTTGGTGATTTATCTTATTTTCTTGTTGTTGAATTTGTTCGCACTAAGGCTGGTTTCTACTTATCTCAGAGCAAGTACATTCTAAACCTATTGGCTAAAGTTGGCCTTAATGGCCACGCCCATAACCACTCCAGTTGCTAGTGGTACTCCTTTTAGTCAGCATTCTGGTGTGTCTCTCTCCGAGGCTTCCATGTATCACCAGACAATCAGAGCACTCCAATACCTCTCAATGATGCGCCCGGATATCTCTTTCTCAATTAATCAAGTTTGTACGTTTACGCACAACCCTACGAATGATCATTGAGCAGCAGTTAAGCGTATTCTTCACTATCTTAAGAGTACACTTGATCATGGCCTTTGCATTGTCCCTTCTCCTCTTGTAGTCAACTCCAAATGCCAATTGAGATGAAAATCCTAATGATAAGAAATCTCATACTGGTTTTGAATATATCTTGGATAAAACCTGATCTTGTGGTGTTCGAAGAAGAAAACAATTGTATATATCCAGGTCTAGCACTGAAGCTGAGTATCGAAGTGTGGCTGCCACAACAGCTAAAATTCTTTTGGCTCAAATCTCTTTTTCATGAACTTACTTTGTCCATGCATACGCCACCTTGGTGTGATAATGTAGGCGCTACATATCTCTCCTTGAATCCTGTTCTCCATGCTCGCTCCAAGCTATCAAAATTGACATACATTTTCTATGTGATCAAGTCACGAAACACCAGTTGAGGGTTAAACACATTAGCTCTATAGATCAAATTGCTAATGTGCTGTAAGCCTTTTAGGGCTCTGTTTTGCAGTTTTGGACACAATTTTTGTGTGACCTCTCCCACTACACAGTTTGAGGGGTGGGGGTGGGGGTGGGGGGATCAGATGAATGGATAAGCCCACACGCCTCATCTTATCTCTATATCTCTCTGACTGTTTTAACGTAGTGATAAACCCAGGAAACTTAAGAGTCCTAGCAAGTGTACAGTTCTTATCTTTGTATATCACCACTTGTATTTATTCTCACAATTTCATTCATTTAATGCAATCTGAATTCCTTTCTGTCTTCATCGAGCTAGGATCAAAAAGTTAAACGCAAAATTAAGTTTATGAACAAATAACTTAGAAATAAGAGATTCTAAAACAAGTAGAACTAAAACAGAATATATGTTAATGTAAATTTAATAATAAAAGGATGATAAATTAAGGCACACTTAGGATATCTTGGATCGATAATTCACAATGAGAGGAGAGATTGAGAATGTCACTCATAGAATCAGACTAAGATGGACAAAATGGAGGGGTGCATCTAGAGTATTATGTTATATAGGCAATAAGGCAAGTATCACTTAAAATAAATGGGAAATTTTATAAAACAGTTGTAAGACCAACTATACTATGCGAAACAAAGTATTGGACAGTTAAAAAACAATATATGAATATATCCAAAAAATGATGTGGCAAAAATGAGTATTATAACAGTGATAACTGTAATTAATATCAATGATTTTATTATAGAAAAACATCATGCTGCATACAAATACAGTCAGTAGGCCAATAATTATAACTCCGGACTCCATAAAAGAACCTTACAACATAAAATGAAAAGATACGGCAAAAAAAACCATTTTGTATTTCTCTCAAGACCATATTAGTTGAAGATGGAGTTTTTCATCTTCCAAATCCATACACATGTAGTTAACCGATAAATAGGTTACGGTTTTTTATTTATATCATGATGCAGTTATATGTAGGACTATATTTAAGACTTCCTTTCTTAATACCAGACGAATAAATCCAGAAAAACATGACAATTCTTGACCTGCTTTGAAGACATGCAAAAACAACGCAACCATGCATATATAAACAAATGCAATGCACCTGATAACCAGAATTCAAAATAAAAAATTTTGACATGGTAGTGAATGGTACTAAACATTCTTTGAGGTCTTGCTAAATAGAGCATCATGCCATCATTAACTTCTTTCCTATGAAAAATCAAAACCATAAAAAAAAAATCATTCAAGTAAATAATGATCATAAGAAGAGAAGACAAGATTTAACGTAGTTCAGCAATAGTTGCCTATGTCCACAGATGAACCCTTGCGATATTCCCTATAATCCAATTTCCAAATTGGAATTACAGCCAGCTTCCTTGCTAGTTTCTAAAGAACAAAGGCTTTTCTCTCAGGAACCCCAATTTGAACCTCTAAGACAAAGAGTCATCGCCCAATGATGATCACCGCTACTTGGAGGCATGAAAGACGTTTTGGTATTTTTAGTAAACTCAGGGTCTATTTGGTTTGCAGTTTGGAATCGGAATCAGAATTTTTTAAAATCAAAATCTGAATGATTTATTCCCATAATTTGTTTGGTTCAGACAGAAATGGGAATGAAAATTGAAATCAGCAGAACTAAGAAAGGGGTAGGGAATGGCCATTCCATCAAAAATGAAAATGGGATTCCGATTTTGCCCAATCACACAATTAGAATCAAAATAGCTCATTTCAATTCTGATTTCAAACTCCTATTCCTGTAAACCAAACAGGGCCTCAGTTTATGTATTTATATATACGATACAGCCGATTTAGGCCAATATCGTATTTTAAGGTTCCTAGAACGTTGCAGTGACAGTGCTGAATGGACAGAAAGGGGAGTCAGAATCCAAAGCATGCCCAGTAATCCAACTCAGCAAAGATAAGAAAACTTGGATTTGTGGACGCATCTATTAAAGATGCATACTATAAAAAATAGTTCATTTTACCAAAAAGAATAAAAAAACATTCATACTTTTTTGAATTCTAAAATGTTGAATTTGTTATCAAGTATAAATAATAATAATAATAATAATAATAATAAACAATGATATTGATCAATGATTTAAAGGCGTGTGAAGCATCGTCTGGAAGCATTACTCAAAGCAAGCATAAGCCTCCCACTCACAAGGAAGCGTAAGCCAGGAACACCTGATGTCACACTTGTACATGTTCAATAATGTAAATAAGCTAAATATAGGAGATTTAAAAGATGTCATGTAGATGTTAAGAATTTGTGGTGTGCTGGACTCAACGCATGCATGTCAACATGCTCACCATCCAGATAGAAGAGTCCCATGTATGGATCATGGATGGCAATTTTTACTCTACCCAGTATGTGCTCACCCTAACAGGATTTTTTTTTTCTGAAAAATAAAAGGATTATAGGGTAGTAACAGGTTTTGAGATTTTATAACTTGAAAACTTTAATGTTTGTTCATATTAATTTCCACTCTACCCAGTATGTGTTCACCCTAACAGGACTTTTTTTTTTTTGAAAAAAAAGGATTATAGGGTGGTAGTCACAGGTTTTGAGATTTTATCACTTAAAAGTGTTGATGTTTGTTCATATTAATTTGCTTGTTTATTATTTATATATAATAAGAAATTTGATGTGGTTTCTGGACTTGGCTGCCAACCCAACCTGCCACCTTTAAGTGTGAAAAGAATAGGGCTGAGAAAGGTTTTTCATTTTCATAAGCAGAAAACCCACTACCTGTTTTGAAGAAGGTATGAGTTGGGAGGTTTGAGGAGACAGGAACGATTTAAAATTTACAAAAACCCTTCTCAAACTAGCACACTCGTTATCATCCATTATTCCATATGCAACACTGGGCGTGGGCAGATATGGCCTAGTTCCAATGCTTTTTCACCTGCATCAGGGTGAATTGCTAGTACTAATAATTTATTGATAAGTATTAGCTAATACAAATCAATACTTTGTACCAACCAATAAACTAAAAGGAAAAAAAGAAAAATAAAGACATGGACAAGACTATTACCAAAAATTTTAAGTAGTAATTAGATTCATATTGGTTTCGTAAACGTATCAGTGAATATTTTAATTATTCCACCAGTTTCCATCATTGTTCAAGTGTATCCTAGTAGTTTGCTCTCTACATAAATTATTAAAATTTATATTTATTATGTATTCATATCTTAACTATAATCACTTGAGCCTTGGATTTATTTTGATTGATGCATTTCTGTGATTTATATGTTCGGAAAGAGTATCTCAATGTGTAACTTAGAAAAGTGTTTATGTCTATGATGGGTAATTTCAAATTCAATATTGATGAATATTTCGCCATGTAGAGTTGGAAGAATTTTATTTTGCTAATTTTACTAAGATATTTGGAAAATCTAAAAAACATGAAAGTTTTTGAGAAATATGAAATTAGTTAATAAATCTTTAAGAAATCATTAAAAGAAATATAATTGCATATTTAAGGTTCAAAAAATGAAAGCAAGGAACTAGATAAGTAGAAATATCAATAGGAAAAATTAAAAGACTATAATAGGTAGTTTTCTCTTTGTCTCCCTTTTGGTCTTTAGCCATCTTCTATTCTTTATATATGTCAATCATTTTCTATTATAACTTTTATCTGTATTATTAATAAATGTTTTGATTAGATTGAGAATACTCTTTTGTAGTTATATGCATTTTTCTTTTTCTTTTGAATTATAGCGACTTAGTAAGTAAATCATATCAAAGTAGTAAGCTAATTATCCAATAATAAATTTTGTATTAGTTCTTTTAGGAAAATATTTTTAAAAATCAAAATGATTTTAATGAAATATTGAAAAGTTTTTAATAATATTATAAAATTTTAAACTTTAAACATATAGTCTACCAATGAAGTCTGAAATGCTACCAATATATTAGCAAAATAGCATGGATATTTGAAAAAAAAAAGACTCCTGAATGATTTTGTATCGCCACCAAGCAAATAGAGATATTCCGGGGATATTTTGCCAAATATCATCGATATTGCAAACCACTACTGTTCACTTGGTTGATTAAACCAGTGAATTGTTCAAACTGTTCTCATGGTTTAAATACAGTAAATATATTATAGCATGGTTTTAAAAGGCACTGAGGCATTTGAGGCAAAGACAAAACACCTTTTCTTGATGCATTTTGAATGAATTAGTGTGTATGTGCTTTGTACATGACAATTTTTATTACTACTACTACTATTATTATGACATCAAGGGTTAGGGCTATAAATGGATTGGATTAATAAAAATCCAAATCCAATCGGATCTGAAGACCTTAGATTCAAAACGGACTCGGATTGGATTCAGATTTAATCCAAATCTGTTTTAATTTTTTAAAATACAAAAAATAAAAGTTACTTTTCAACTTTTTTATATATAATAAATTAATGTAAACATAAAATATTGAGTTTATTATATATATAGATAAATTTATATATAATATAATATAAAAATATGTTTTTATAATTTCAAATATAATTATATAGATTTTATATATTCAAAAAATAAATATTATAATATAATTGGATTTGGATTTTATCAGATCGGAGGTCAGATTGGGCTATAGAGTTTCAGATATCATTGACAAGCCTATCAAGGGTTTACGCATTTGTCCAAAAAGGTTGAATTGTTAACTCGCCACAAAATAGGAAAACAACTCTATTTTTGTGTTGGTTTTGAATTTATATATAATTTCTATCATTGATAAAACATAAAAGCAATTATTCTTTCACACTTATTTTTCTTTAATATGGTTACTTAATATAGAATTCAATGAAAGAATGAAAGTTAATGCCATAATATGAGAAGGCATTAAATGAGAAGAAATGTAACACTCCAAATTACATTTTTTGCCCTCACAATTATAGAGGGATCAAATTCAAAAATAGGGATATTCTAGTCAAAATAGGAACAATGAATGTTAGTGAAAGTTATACCTTAAATATAAGACTTAGTGAAAGGGATTTGATGAGGGGAAAAGTAGTTGTTCAAATTACAGTTTTGTCCTTACAATTATAGAATAACCAAATTCAAAAATTGGGGTATTTTAGTTAAACAAAAGTTTCACACTTTTAATAGTAGTATAGATATAGATAAAGAGGCTCATACTTGGTGAGGCATATGCTTTACTGCCTCATGTCTCAATTTGATGAGGTATGCGCCTCATTTAATCATCACTAAAATTCTGAAAAGAGAAAAAATAAAAATATTGATTTAATCATCTATATTGTTCAATAAAACTATATTTGGTGGATTATAATAAAAACATATTTCCACATTCTTGTATACATTTTTCTCGATAAAGTTTTACTTCAGCATTTTTAAAAATAAATTAAAAAGACAATATAATTAAAAAACTCTCGTAATATCTTTTTTTACCCAAAAATATCCATTTGCTTTTCTCTTACTAAATATAATAATTGTATGTGTCACTTTATATCCTAATGTACCATATGTGAGAATATTGTCTCCATTTATATATTCACCCATAACACATGGCAGTGGATCCACCAATGTACAAACAAAAAAAATGATAATGGAGATTTTTCTTTAAATTAAAAAAAAATAAGATAAAACTATGAAAAATAGCAGTAAAACTAAATAAAAATATTATTCTTTTAGTACCAGTATGATGTTCCATATTCATATATACAATATATAACATATATTTTGAGGATTATGCCTTAACTCTCAAACACCCAACTACCTCACTTCCACCTTTAGCCTTTTAAAACCTTGTGTATGAAAAAATTGCAGACATTTGAAAAAGAAAATCAGTGAGCATGATTTCATTGTAGCTGAGTTGGATGGTATTATTATGTGGTCCTCTTTGCATCAAAGCAAAGTTATGGGTCATTACACATGTTCCTGAACCCATGGATTTTGAAATCCTTAATAACTTCTAAAAGTAAATAGTTCTTGAGGCATTCCATAGAAGACATATCCAATGGCTCTAAAGGAAAATAGTCTATACTACCTATAAAAGAGTGAATGCCCCTTTTTTCTGCAATTTTCATTGGACGTTTTCTATTCCCTTGTCTAAGAATATAGTGGGCATAAAGAGGGTATATATGCCCTATACTCTCACTTTAGAAATTGCCCACTTATAACTGCTCAGAAACTACCCACTTGTAACTGTTCAGAAATTGCCCACGAATAACAAATAGTTTTATCTTAGAGATATTGTCACGTGCAAATGCACGTACATATTTACTAGTAGAAGAAAGAACTGCAAAAAGAGCCTCTGATGATATAGGTACAAAAGGAAAAAAAAGAAAAAAAAAACATTTGATACATAATCCCTCATTCATGAATTGGAAAATTAAGAAATAACCTCAAATCCAACATGAAATTCAGAAATTATGTAAAAGGTAACTCAGCATTTGATCACTTGGAATTATGTCAACGGTTGGTGTTTGGCATGAAACTTTGACCAAAAAATATAATCAACAAGCATGTTTGCATTCCAAGGTTAGTCACTTCATCTAACCACTGGGTTTTCAAAGGAGGATTGTGTTTCTTCTATTAACTAATGAAATTAGCCTAAGGGCTTAAAGAAGAATGTCATTGACACTCTTTGGAAAAAGTGAAATGAGAAAGAACACATCTATTGAGATTTTGAAATTATTTTATACGAGTATGTAATGTACTTACAAATATATTCATATGCCATGATTTCCAAATGTTGATGCAAGGGACACAACCAATGTTCAAAGTATTGAAAATGTAGAGTGCCAAAAAGACAATTTTAAGAGATATATCAGGATATATTGTTAATATGTATGGATACAATAAAAAAAATGGATAACACTAGAGAATGTAAATTTAATAATAATACTAATACTAATAATAATAATAAAATAATAATAATAATAATAATCACCATCATAGTGCAAATCAGGGTACATTTAGAATTGAAGACCAAGAGATAAAATCAATGTGATCTCATCCATTGGTTCAATAATCCATAATCAAAGAGAAATTTAGGAGGATGTTGCCCATAAAATTAGAATATAATGGGAAAAATGAAGAGATGCATCCAGAGTCATATGTGACAGACAAATACCATGTCAAATAAAAGGAAAATTTTATAAAATAATTATAAGGCCGACTATGTTGTATGGAGCAGAGTGTTGGATGGTTAAGAAACATGTCCAAAAACATAAGTGGTAGAAATGTAAATGTTTAGATGGATGAGTGGTAAAACTAGAAAGGAAAGGGTTAAAGATGAAGTTATACAAAAAAAAAAAAGAGGAGTGACTCCAATAGGTGATAAAATGAGAAAGTATTGAGATGGTTTGATCACGTAAATATAAGACCATCTACAAACACATGTTAGGAAAAGTGATCTACTACAAGTTAAAGGGGTTAGATGAGCTAAGAGGTAGGCAAAAAAGGATTTGGGTGAAAGTAATAAGAAATTATTTAAGCACCCATAATTTAACGATGGATATGGCATTGGACAAAATTGAATGGTGAAATTTAAAAAAAAAAAAAAAACAATTGGAACAAGGCTTGTTCTAACTATTAGTTCCAACTCCTATTCCACAAAGTTGAAACAACGCTTAGGTGATGATGATGACAATGATGGATTTGCTAGGGAAACTAAAATAAATTCCAAAAAATACATCATATTATATATATATATATATATATATATATATATATATATATATATATACATAAGAAATACATAATCCTATAGTTTATATAAAATATGGACTATTAGAACAAACTTGGGAAATGCTGAAAAATGATAGAACTAAAAATACCATTATTATCATTATCATCCAAAGCCTTATCCCAACCATGTCAGGTCGGCTACATAAATTAAAAAATGTCTATTTAATTATTATGATACTACTATAATTCTTGTTAAGATTCATAAATATAAGCAATCAAATATTTCTTTGCAAATTTTCTTGATAGACTTGATCTAAGGAATGAAAATATCTATAAGTAAAAATTCGGAGATCATACAATCATAACAACAAAGTGAAATATGATGTAGTGATGGAATTCTTGCCTTTCAACTTAGAGACCGATAAATCTCTCCACAAATTTTCTATATCTTACAATCTAACACTCCCTATCATTTGTCAACCCACAAAATACATATTTATTAACAAATAATCATGAGACCCTAGTGGTTCCAAATACACTATCCCACTGTCTTCCTCTGAAATAAATAAATAAAAAGTTTACAACATTAAGGGAAGGATGTTCTAATAATACACATGGGGTGGGTGAGTTATGGGTATGGATAAGGATCCCCTTACGTTTTGTATTCCAAATATAACATCTCATGTTCATATGTTATTTTATGTTATATTTTATATCATATAGATAAATATATTAGAATATGGCATCCATCATATATATAAATTTTATACATGCATTATATGTATATGATATAAAATATTATATTTAATAAATTTAAAAAATTTATATACCCGAAATTAGCCCATGATCACCCCTAGCCCCTAGGTATGGAAGACGCCGGGACGGGCTACCTATACTGTGTAGCCCCATGAAACCCATATATTTAATGTATTTTATCACCTGACATAAAATGCAGACATTTTTTATCTGCTTGATATTCTTTTTTTAGATATTTGTAATCTGCTTGCTATTCATATTTATCTAGATAATCCAATTAATATAAAGTTGCAAAACTTAAATTTAGTTTTTTATTTTTTTAGGTATTTAATTTGGCGGTAATTGATACCATTAATTGATTAGTAACTTGCAAATTTGAAGTGCTTTATGTAGACAAGCAGCTGGAGAATCCCCAGGTCAATATCATTTCACATTCATTTTGATGCTGTTAGCCGTTAAATCAATACAATGATATGTTTTTCAATCAACAGTAATGAAAGTGTTCAAGTACTTCTGACAATAGGGAAATAGCAGCCTTAAAGATCAGGGAAGAAACTATTGATTATTGAAACGCTAAGACCTATGAAGGTTTACCTAAAGAACAGTGCTGGACTTGACGAGGGAACATGTACTTGATTCACGGTCGATAAATGAAGATGGATTTGACACGTCCGACAATAGGCTGAACATCTGCCTCGTATAATGGCAACTGGCAGCGCAACGGACATTTATGGTATTATGTGTAGTTTTAAGTCGGACTCTAGAGTCTAGACGGGCAAATAGGGATTCAAAATTCATTAATGAACAGTGCTGGGAGAAGGTGTTAATTTCATCAAATTGCTCGACACCTGGACTGGCCATAGAAAAACTGGAAAAGATCATGCAAAAGGCTCAAAAGCAGACATCTAGACGATCCCGACCAACGATCGCATGAATCGACGAGGGAATCACCATGATAATCCAGCAGATTGCAAATCTGCAATCAAAAGAAAACGACTAACAAATAACAATTGCCAGGTTTGAATTTGATGGTCTCAAAAAAGTTTAGCCAAATGGTAGAACTGGCATAAAGCCAAAAAGCCTTCCAACTAACAATTCATGTGAAGAAAGAAACCAGAAACGATTAAACGAAACAGTCACCAAGATAGTGAACGCAGTCATAATTTTCTTGATTAAACTAAAAACATATATCATCAATGACGGAGGACGAGTAAGAAAAACAGGAGAAAAGCAAAAGAGAATGAAAAAACAGATTAGTTAGAAGAAAAAATGAGTTTGACTCTTACCAGCAACGAAGATGACGGGCCGAGTGTGATCTGCTCTTCCAGATTATTAGTTCTTCCCTTTACCCTTCAGGTCTGAATGCCTGCACCCATCGCCATAGTAGAGTTGCAAGCGAGCATCAAACCCAGCTGGGAATTGATGATTCTCCACAGACGCAGCCCCTGGAGCTGCAGTTCCAATGAAGAATGGCACATTTGATCCGTCAACAGGAGAAGAAAACCTCTGAAGGTGAGCCAACGGAGATGGTGAATTGGACTGAAGGGTCCCCCTATTCAAACCAGCAAGGCCGGAAGAGATTGTGAAATTAAGATTATAATCATTCCCAGCCGCAGCAGCGGCCGGGATTAGATGATCGGACAAAAACGAAAACTGCTGCAGCTCCGGAGGATGATCGCCTGTCACACTGAAAGGCGATTGCATTGCCATTGAATGCTGCTGAGGGTTCCCAAAGTGGGTTTGACCGGAAAACCCAGATGAATTATGTGCTCTGGACGATGCCGGCCCAAAAAGCCCTGCGCCAAAGTAATCCATGGGACTAGAAGGCACGTGTCGTGGCTTCAGGACGAAGTTGGATAAACCAAGGTTTTGCTGAGCTGATGTAGTGGGGCTGGTGCCATTGTCATTAGCAGCAGCAGCAGCAGCGAGGAGTTCCGTGAAAGAAGTGCTCTGGGAATTATGGTTCACATCCTGCTGATGAGCAGCATGAGTATCCTCTTTCTCTTTCTCCCTCTCCTTCTCCTTCGCAGCTCTCTCCCTAGCCCTCTCTCTGGCTTTAACTCGGGATTCAGACCGGGAAAGAGATAAAACGGAGCCCTTGCTGGTCTCGGAGGTGCTGCTGCAGGCAGATTTCGTCAAAGAAATATGCTGCTGCTGCTGTTGTTGCTGATAAGAAGGGTCGGTTTCTAATTCCACCTCGGCAGGGTTAAATCTGGGTTCGGACGCGTTGGGCCTCTTTTCGTCGCTTGGTTGTTTGGGTGTATCGGGAAAGGTACTGTTAAGAGAAGGAAGCTCGGCAATGGCGTCTGCAGCAGCTTTAATCAGCCACTCTACAGCTTTACTTGGCTGATCATAACCCAGGCGGTCCTGAAGGTCGTAGAACTGGATAGCAGTGGAGACCGAAAGACGAACCCTACGGTCTCTGAGCCCTTTCGCCGTTAAGACCTTGCTGTGACGATCCTTCCCGCCAGATGCTCGAGAAACCCTGAAAATCCTCGACGCAGGCCACTGGCGAAGGCGACCACTATCATTTCCACCTCCACCACTACCACACCCACCTCCTCTACCTTCTCCATCGTCGTCGTCCTCATCTTGGTACTGCTCTCCTGCTTTCTGCCCTATCTTGGTTGTATCGTTTCGACCGTTGCCAATCCTGGAAAGCTTACACGGTTGAATGTCGTCCACCTCCATACCACGTTCATGCCTTTCTCGAGAAAAAACTGGAACTAGACCCTTTTGGTTCTTCTCCTTCTTTCTTTTTTTTTCTCTTATGTCTCTTCTCTGCTTCTTATTCGGAACCCGACAACAGAGAAAGGGATAGAGAGAGAAGTGAGGGACTCTTCTTGCAAAGTCTAAGAAACTGAATTAGGGTTTTGAGTGCAGGTGGACGCTGTCCTTCTGCATTGATGACGAGTCTCAGTACTTGGTTCTGTGATAAAGAGCCGTTTTCCACGCTCGATATATCGCGCTCGAGGGCCGGAAGTGTCAGCAGCTCCCTCTAGCTTTTTGCAGTCCTTACAAAAGCAAGAGTCTAAATAGATGAGCTGTGCCTGTGCAAGGTGGGTGCTTTTCACTCTTCGCTTATTAGCAGAAGCCGCTCAGTCGCCTGCGAAGGGCATCAGATGCTTTAGATGTCGTACAGTCACTTAAGAGTTATTAGGATTTAAGAGCCGTTTGAGCATTGAGATCCCCACTGTTTAGAGTCTAAACCAAGGATCTCTAATCCTATTCTACCTTTAAAGATGGTGTACAAAAGTTTAAAAAGCGACGAGGATAAAAAGAAAAAAAAAAAAGAAAAGAAAAGATAAAAAAGAGAAAAGCTTACCTCACCTAAAATTCCTCAGATTTCAACTCCTGATCTTTTCTGCCTCAGATTTAAGCTTCTTCGCGGAAAAAAATAAGGAAAAACGGGCGGAAACGACAATCATAAGGCGGAATTACACACTCGTCCCTTTTTATTTACAATTTAGATTTTAGACCGATCTGAGACTTTTTCGTTTCGTACTAAAGCTTCCTGCCAGAAAAAAATGGCAGATGCCAGAAAACAGTAATAAGTCTGGAGGTACTGAACAGCTTCAAATTAAACAAGAAAAACAAATGATAGAAGAAAAATATCACCTTGTTTCCACTTCTACAATTCAGGCTCCGATCTGAGCTTATGCTTCAGATTTCAAGCTTGCGATGATAAAAATGGCGGAATTGAACTGCTCCAACGTAAATTTTGAGGTTGTTTCTCCTCAATCGGAATCTTAAAACTAGAATTCGAAGATCCGGCCAGAATATGGTCAGTAAAACAACGCTTTAGACCTTGTGGATCTACGGTTTTAGTTCTTACCACTGTGCTTCAAACTCAGCAGATTGTTTCCTGAGTCACAAAATAAAGAAAATAGACGATTTGTCACAGAAAACCTCAAACATATGCAGCTCTCAACATCGTCCATGAAAGTTGAATTCGATACCAAGGCATTGAAGAATCGGAGATATAAAATGACGAAGGAATCGATTAATGTGATTTATAATACTGAATCTATTAGCAAAATTTCACCTCAGATGTCAATCGAAGACCGATTAAAGCGGCTTGGAACGACGAGAAGACCTCCTCGGAAGTATCTCTTCTCGCGAAACCGGATTTCCTGTGGCGTTGTTTCCTGCTCCGGTTTTCGAGCTTCGAATTCCGAAGCCCAAAGTCCTCCTTCCTGTTCAGCTCTTCCTTCTCCCTGAAAGCGTACGGCGAGCTCTTACCTCTCTATCGCAAGCTTCGCTACAAAGCCCTGCAACTTTGCTCGGGGCATCTGTGCATACGCCATTAACGGAGCTTAAATTTTGACAGAAATTGTAGGATTTCGAGCTGAATTTCCATGGATTTTGAGGTCACAAGAATCGCCTTCGTCTTTGAAGAGAGAAAGAGTGTGTGTGTTTGCGTTTAGGGTTCCTGTCTGAAAAATCGAACAAAAAAAAGGCGGTTTTTATCCGAAATCTGGGCAGGAGCTCGAGCTTCAATGCCCTAAGCGTTCACCATCCGAGCAATCACCGGGCTTATCGGGAAAGGACAGACATAACGCCGTTTCACTTTAAATAATCTTTCTATTACATGATTGCCCTTATTTCATCACACATTAACAAATTGCCTTTTCTATGGTTGATCCTCTAAAAAATAAAGGAAGAAATAAGCTTTTTAATGCATTTTTAACATGATTTCTTGAACAAATAACTTTTACCAAAAATTTAATTTCTTACAATACCATTTTTTAATAGCTAGGTTTCAATTAGAGGACTACAAACAAAGGGGATGAATTTTTAAAAGAAAAATTATTAGAATATAACTTGAAGCTTATTCAAAAAAAAATCAATGATATATTGTGTACTTTTTTTTTTTTGAAACATGTATATTTTTAAATTAGGTTGTGCTTTAAAGCAACTCTTACCGAATGCTAAGGGCATTTTTAAGCTCAATTTTAATTTTCACAGTCCAAACCTCAAAATTAAAAAGCATATCGAAACAGATCCTTGGTTAAGGAAAAACGTTCATAAAAACAATTTTTTATGCATAAAATAACCTCAATAACAAGTTAAAGGGAGAGTAGTGGTAGTAGGGGTGCAAGTTAGGAGGTAAAATATTTTTGTTGTGGACCCAATGTAATTGCAATTTCTTACCAAGAAAGAAAGAAAGAAAATGCAATTGCAATCATTAGGCCGTGTTTGTTTGAGGTGCAAAATTGAATCGGGGTAAATTTACACCCCGGTTCGATTTTACACCATAATTTGGTGTAAAACTCCATTCGAAAATGTTTTTACACCTATAAAACTTATAGAAGTAAAATTCTTCTCACTCTAATATTTCTTTGTCTGCTTCGTCTCAACCTCCATCATGCTCATGATTTCTCTCTCATCGGTACCATTTTCAGACCTCTCTCTCACTTGGGTGGTGGCAAGGTCGGCCTTCCCAGCTGCGACATTGGCTACACCGACGGCAAAAGCTTTAGGCTTCTTTTTAGCATGCAAGGCGAACTAAGTGACGACAACCACTAAAATAAATCCCCCGGTAGCCATGGTCATTAGAGAGAAGGGTAAAGCCCACCGTGGGTGAGTCCCGCCTCCTCCTTGCTGCCCGAACAGCCTCTTAGATGCCTCCGCCCCGACAGCCTTCCCACCCTCCTGTCTCATCCCGTACGGCTCTGCCATTTTCTCCGGTGTTTCTTCATTCCACTTCTCTCTCTCTCTCTCATTTGGTATTTGGTGCTGTATTAGAGCGAACTGTGAAGAGAAGCATGGATGAAAGAGCCGGTGAGCAATGATGTGTTTGCTACAAGCTACAGGTTGTAGCAGGTTACAGGCTATAGGTTGTAGCAGGCTATAAGCTATATTTACACCGATGCGCATTCCAAATTCTGAAAAAAAAAATCATCAAAATTTACGCCTTAACAATCAAACATGATTGGTGTAAATATTCAAAAATAACCGGTGTCAATTTTCATCCATAATTGAACTGGTTCATATTTTATATTGGTGTAAAATTAAATTTACACCTTAAACAAACATAGCCTTAAGAATATAGGGATGCAAGTTAGGCTCCATTTGGAAGGAGTACAAATACAAATGCGTAGAGTGCAGAACTTTATATTTTGTACTATTTAGTATGTATTTGTATTGTATAAATACAAATATGTAGAGTGTAAAACCTTTTATTTTGTATTCTTTTGTATGTATTTGTATTGTACATATTTATATTTGTACTCTTTCGAAACTAAGCCTTATATACTATATTCAAAGAATTTACAATGTATCAGGCGTGGGCTTTTGGGATTGGCCCATCCAAATTTTAGAAAATTTCCATCCCAAGCCTACCCAAGTTGTATCCATGCAAGAAGTGATGGAAAGCTATGGATTTCAACCATAATTATTAAAATATATTTAATAAATATAAGGAAAATGAATAAAATAGGAATGGCAATAGAATAGGACAGGGCCAGGTTTGGCATACCTCATGCCCCACCCCGAATACAAACATCCTGCCCTGTACCCCAATAGGGCTAGAAATCTCGATCCCATCCTTGTTGCAACAGGGAATGGAGATACATAGAAATTTTAAATTACAATAACACAATTATCATCATCATCATCATCATCACCATCACCCATTTTGTTTGATATAATGAATATATAATATGAAAAATGGAGATATGTCCACATTTTATATACTTTTTTTATAAATTTTGTATTTAATATATTCTAAAATTTTATTATTTAGTTATAATATCATGGGTTGGCTCATTTGGCTTGGATGTTTAAACAAGTTTTGTCGATTTTAAATTTTTTAAATTTTTTATTCCATTTTTATTATTAATAAAAACAAGTTTTATTTATTGCAATAAATATGATATTATAGAGATGTCCAAATTTTTATAGCTTTTAAGTTTATATTTATTTTAAAAAATATTATTATTTTATTATGGCATCATGGATTGATTGTCCCATTTGATCGAGATAGTTTAACCATTGACATACCTCTTAAACAGGAAAACAATTTTTATTGCCTAGTCAATTTTAAATTTCATCATTTCCATCATTAAAAAAATATACTTCTTATTCATTATATGCTTATTCTTTGTTAAATATGATGAATATATAATATTACACTGTTTTATTTTTACAAAAAATTCATTTCTTACTTTTTTTGTATTATATTTACTTTTTATATTTCTATTTAATTATGAAATCTTGGATTGACTTAATTTTGATTTGTATGAGATGGTTGAATCATCAACCTATTGCCCTAAATGGAAGAATGGTTTCATTTTTTGGTTGGATTTAAAAACATATAGTTTTTATACTATTAAAATTATGTGGTATATAGTAATATAGATTTAATTAGAAAATGCTTTAGACAAAATTAGTGGAATTCAATTGTGAGAAATAAAAATACCTTAAATATGGGATTTAATGAAAAATATGAATTAATAACTTAATCACAAGTCTTAATGAAAGGAAATTGGATAAATTAAAAGTGATGATGTTGATAGTTTGAATATTCTTATTAAGACCTGTGTAACAAAGAAAAGTTCATATTTGGTGTGAATATAAGTGTGCAAACTTAGTCATGTAGCAAAGCATGAGTGAATACCAATGTTCTTTATGCATGGAACCCATGTGAGATGTGGGTCCATGTGTACAAAATACCGACATGTTGACTTGTAATTGCCTAATTGGCATGTAGCTTTGCACACTTGTGTTTATAGTAGATCCTATGGCAATAAATATAAGTGATCGAAGCATGGTGTACTTGTGGATTTGTTGTCTTTCAATTTAAAGACTTTGCTTTAAATCTTCTAATTATTTGTATTTTATATCATTGTTTTTCACTTGTGGTTGAAACAAATAGTTAAATCAATTGACCTATCACCCATATAAATTTAATCAACAATTTGTTTAAATCCAACCATTTCAAAAAAACCCATTGCCTTTGTTGACAACCAAATGGCCATATGGGTTGAACTACTGACCTATTTGACCAAGTCAATAGAACATGGACAAGACATTAATTCTTTCTTTCTTTTATATATTTTTAGCCATTTTCATCTATAATAACAATAGATCTCATTTTTCATACATTTTTGTTTAATATGATAAACATATAATATTAAATATATGCTTAATTCTTTTATAAGTTTTACAAAATTTGTTATATTTTTATTGTTATTATTTAATTTATGAATATCAAGTTGACTTATTAGATTAAAATACAATTCAAATTGATTTTAAGAACATTTGTTTTCAATTAGTGTTTTTTATCCTATTCTTCAATCAATTAGTTAGATTGGTCAATTTGTCACCTAAACAAAAATCTTGGTCCATTTACTACCAAGCTATTTGCCTACAAAAATACACTAACTTAAGCACTATGTTATTGATGTAGCAAATTAAACTATTGAATCATTTAACTTGGCCAATGGGTTTATGGGCCTCAGGTGCATGAATTTTTGTATGTATTGTTGTATTTGACAATTTTGCTAAGTTGAATAAAATCTTGCCAATGTTTTTTTCAAAATAAAAAATGGGTTTATCGGTTAGACATTAGTTCTCACTGCTCCTAATTTTTTATTCTATTTATTTTATTGATAAAATAATTATTACTTATTACACTTATTTTTAATATGAAAATTATACTTTAATAGAAATGTACCCATATTTTCTACAAATTTTCAATTTTTTGTAACCATTTGTCTTTCTATTTATTTTTAAAATTTTATTACTTGAATTATGACATTATAGCTTCACCCGTTTAATTTTACTAAATTGATCACCCACCACCTAAATGAAAATACTATTTTTAGTTAGTTTTAAATTATATATTTCACTTACATCATTAATAAAAACAATTCTTGCTTATCACATTTAATTTTTTTTATATATTTAATATATAATATTAGAGATAAGTACAAATTTTCTACAATTTTATATATTTTTGTAATTCTTTGTATATTGATGTATTTGACCCAAATCACTAATTCATCACCTAAAGAGGAAAATTGTTTTATTTCAAGATTGATTTTAAATTTTGTATTCCATTTCCCTCTTTAATAAAATTACTTCTTATGTATAATATTTGTTTTTGTTTAACATAATGAATATAATTAGAGACATAGCTGACTTTTTTATTTTTATAAATATATAATATTAGACATGTGCTCAAAATTTTTTATAACTTTTATTTTTCTGTATTTTTGTGATTCTTTTATTATTTTAGTATGACATCATTTCAATTTTAGGTTGATTTCATATTATGTACTCTGTTTCTATCATTAATATAAATAGCTTTTACATATCAAACTTATTTTCATTTAGAATGATGAATATATCATATTAGAGATATACCCAATCTTTTTTATTTTCTGTATTGTTATATTTTATGATATCTATATATTTTTAAATTTTTATTATTTAATTATGGTATACCATTGGTTACCCATTTGACCTAAATGATTGAATTGTTTATCCACCACCAGGAAGGAAGGAAATGGTTATTTTATGTTATTTTTCAAATTATTAATTTTTATACAATTAAAATTAGTGTTCTAAATTTAATAAGTAGAATTTAATGATAAGAAACCTATATACCTTATGTATAGGATTTAATAAGAGAATGAGAGTTAATATCCTATATGTGGGACTTAATGAGAGAGAATTGAAAAAGGGTTCATTTCTAGTTTGTTTTAATTTTATATTCCATTTCCATCATTGATAAAAATATTTTTATTTATCATAGATGTGTCCAAAATTTTGTACAATTTTTTTATTTTTTATTTTTGAAAATTTTATTGTTTAATTATGGCATCATGGGTTGACCCATTTGACCCAAAATGGTTGAACTTCTTATCATCATCTAATAAAAAATATGGGTCGACTTTAAAAATATAAGTTTTTATACTATTCAAATTATTATTTATTGCCTTAAAAAAATATTAAGTATTAATTTAATTAGTGGAATTTAGTGAGGAGAAATGAAAATGCTTTAAATATATAATTCAATGAAAGATAATGGACATTAATATCTTAAATAATCAAAGGGAATTGAAGAAACTTAATAATAGTATTTAAATTACATTTTATGTCCTCACAATAAGGGAACATATTTCATAAAGAGGAATATTATAATCATTAAAAATTTTAGAAGCACAATATTGTAAGACACACATACTTTAAGTTTATTCTATATCATAAATTTAAAACTTTGAAAATTATATACAAAATATTTGTGTTCTTTTAAAGCTTGCTGTTAGTCTTCTATTTTCAAATAGATTTTTCTTTTTAGATTATATGTTGAGCTTAGGTATCAAGTATATAACAACAACATGTACCTGGAATATGAATAATTTCATAGTAATTCGTTATTAAAATGTATTATAATTTTATGGTAATTCGAGGTCCCCATGTTGCTTTGGTAAAGTTCCCTTTCATGGCCTCAATGAAAGCATCTACGTGCCTTGTGTCTTTGCAAAAGGTGAAACCATGAAAATTAGAATCTTAATAGAATTGTGTTGAAAAAAAGTATTATAGAAAAAATTTCCTCTTCCTTTTCCTCTTCTTAGTGACCTTGGTTCAAGTAGTAACCAATTTTATTATAATTGTTTAGCTAAAAGGAAAAGTGGGTTGGAATGCAACTTGGGTGGCCTTGGATTGAGAATTTGTTAAAATTTAAATAGGCCTGGTCTGAAACCCTAGACATGATATAGTGTAAATTCTTCAAATTAGGTACGCAACTTACATATTGGGTGCACTTGGATTGAACATTCACTAAAATTTGAATGAACTGACTTACACTCCTACTAACCTCACAAGCATGTCTCGCCCTAAAATTTCTACCACCCCAACACAAGATACATGATCGACTAGCAGCCATATGATACACCTGATTGCACTTAGGATATGCAGCTCACATTTGGTGTGTCCTACACCCATGTGAACACTGGCATCTTCACTCGTCATTGGTCACATGGCCCGTTATACACAATGGTGCAAGCAGCAGGTCGAGACTCAGCTGAGCCCATATATACGGAACATTAGTGTGTTCATTCATGATTGGTTATATAGTCCGTTATACATAGTGGTGTAACTGTACAAACAACAAAACTAGACTTACTTTCTCAAATGATTGAACCCAAAACAAAAATAGAATTGTATAACTATACAAACTAAAAGGCTTGACCTATTTAACACCTAATTCGCGGTTAACCCACTTATATTAGGATGGTGTTTGATATCGATGTAGCCTTTTAGAAAAACAGTGCCAACTCAGCATTATAAACACGTTTAACAAAAATGTCAAAAAATTTATTCGGTTGGACCGCTCTCTAGAAAATCATGAGAACCACATTTTTCATTTTTAAGACCTCTTTTACTATTTAGCTTATATGACACTTAGTGACACTAAAGTCTAAAAAAAATTATACAAAACGTTTAAAACAGATTTTGTCTTATTTTTCAAAACAAAATCGTACAAAACATTTATTTTATAAACGGTAGGTGGTAGCAACTCCTACAACCAATAGCTGTCTCGTTGTAGGGTTAGCAATATTCCTCATAGAGGACAAAAGTTTAACTCCCACAAGGTGATAAGCAAATCATTCTTTGAAATATTACAACACAAGGGCATATTTGTAAGTTCAAGCAATAAGGAGGGTTTAATGTGGGGATGACTAAAAGGAGAGCACTAGCTAGCTTTTGCACTCTCACTATACAAACTAAATAATAAACTATAAAAATATAAAACCTAAAATAAAGGTCTACTTCCCCACCATCCATATGTCAAGTTGAGAATTTACTCACTCTGCCAACTAATCACAATCTTTGAATGTGATTATTTATTAATTACTTCTTTCCCAGACCACAGTTTTAATTAATCAAAAGTAAGGCAAAAAAATATTAGCTTCGTACAGATAATGATGTGTCTCGTTTCCTCCACCCTTTATATTATAAAAGCCTATTCGTTTTGAGTGGCTTTGAATGTGGGCCGTGGGCTTCTCCCTTTACCGCTATGGTTTCTCACCAATCCCTCACTCAAACAAAAACAATAAACAAATACTCTTATTCTAAAAGAGAAAATATTAATTTTATTTTATTGCATACAATTCTTTCCTAAAATGTGGATTCTAAATAAGGGTCCTTTTTGTGTATATATCTAGTATTGATTAGAAATTTAGAATCAATGAAATTTTCTATTTTTTGTGGAATATTTGTTTGCAGTGCAAAGTAAGATGTAGACCCAAGCAGAAAATGTAAAACCAGAAGAAAAAAACAAAAGTAAATTTTGCAAATTTTTCATTTTTTTACTATTTTTTTGTACTATACAAATGAAATTGCAATATAAACAAACAGATCCTAAATTTTTTTTGTTCATGTTACATTTGTTTAATTGTATTATGAGAGCTATAGTTGCACCCTGATTCTTATCCAAATCTTACTAATGTCTCCCACTCACTTGTCATGAAAATTCTTAAATAAAAATTAAATAGTACACTTACAGCAACTCAACAAGGCGTGTTCTCACAGTTCAAAGCTCCACAGCTTGCCGGGGAAAATGGAGCCATTGATAAAAAAAAAAAAAAAAAAGAAATGGGACCTTTGAGAGGAGCAAATGAGAAAAGGATAATATTATATTCCTTAGCACATCGATGCAAGACTCTAGCCAAGTGGAAAGACTTTGTTACTTGCTCGAGAGCTCGCCACTTGTTCGATTCATCGGTAACCCGGCAAGGCACGTGTCCTGGTCCTAAAGGCGTGTAAAGTATCAATGCATGACCGGCTTTTCGATGTCACGACAGATCACGCGTTACGGTCTTTGTAAAGCATCCAAGCATGCTAAAATACATACTGTATTATTATTATTATTATTATACAAACCAATCTGAAAATGTTTGTAATCTTTATATAAACCTTTAATTTGTTATTATTATTTAAGAAAAATTGACTGATGCACACGTGTGTACACATTTGGAGGACGTACGTTCAATGTACCATTGATCGCCACCAATCACAATGCCTGTGACAAAGCATACTTGGCAGTTTGGTGACGGCAAAAACTGGCATCTATAATACATGTAAAATGACCAAAATAACCTTCAGAGATGCTCTTCTGCGATACTCTTTCTTACGGGGCATCGGATTCTAAGACCCAAAAGATGAAACTGAAGCTTTTCTGCAAGTGTGCAAATGTAACGTAGAAGAGGGACAATGAGGAAGGTCAAAAAATCCAAATGCGCCAAATAAAAGCTTGTATTATTTGACCATATGCTATGTACAACAAGGGAACAATTATATGCCACGGCCTCATCCTGCGTTCTGATCTTCTTCTGAAATAAAATAAATGTTTCTGCCTTACTTTCTGTGCGCGTGCTGCCCTCGCCCATGATTTATTAAAGTTTTAGTCCCGCAGGACAATGTTTTCAAAACGCCGTTGACCTGATTGGTTGAACGGTTTAATCCAAAAATTGGGTCATTTTTCTTATTTCATTTATCACCGGATTTATTATTTTAGAAAAAGGGAAAATCAGATATGGGAAGAGGTTTGACCAATCAAAATATTCCATAAATTTGATGAGTATTAACCGATCGGTCGCCTCTGTTACCATACCAGTTGATTATTGTAACGTCTTTCCGATATCATAATCTAATCCTTTAAAAAAATGTTAAATTGGTTAATGAATCACTAAGCTGAAACTTGGATCAATTCATTTGAATTAGATTGGATTCATTCCTTACATAGCAGGCCTCACAGTGAATTAAAAAGATTTCACGTATTTAATATTATTATTTATAGAAAATATAGGAAATGCGTGGCTGCAATGTGCTGTAAGGCATCTTCTGTGAGTAGCAAATCCAAATTCTATTTGAACTCGATGGATGAACCGCTGAATTTAAAAGACTCATTTTGGAAGGAGTTTAAATACAAATTTGTAAAATGCAAAACGTTGTATTTTATATTATTTTGTATGTATTTATATAATATATATTTGCATTTATACTCCTATATTATACTCCTATCAAAATGAGCCTTAGAGGCAAAATTGGTTATGACTTCGTGGAACCGGAGCCATGATGTTGAACCGGGGGTGATTACAGCTAACATAGACGGGCACGGGTAACGAGGTGAAGGGTTGATTGGTGTGGACCAGTTGAAGAGGTGGGATAAACTACCTTCAACAAAACAAAAGTAAAAGAACAAGGCACGAGGTGAAGGGTTGATTGGTGTGGACCAGGTGAAGAGGTGGGATCAACTACCTTCAACAAAACAAAAGTAAAAGAACAAGGCATAGCTTTAGGTCCGGTTCAACAGTTAAAGGTGATCAGGTGAGCTGTTGGAACTTGGAAAAGCTGGTTCAGTACTTTATCTTTTTTGGTCTGAAATTTGTCTAGATCCAAGATAGACCGTTTTCCGGGTCTACTGGCTTGACTGTCAGCTCCGGTCGGGTTCCAGAGCATATTTGCTGGTGGCCCCACCATTTGTCCTACGTCCTATCTCGACATCGAAGACCAAGAACACCCGCGTGGTATTGTTCACCGGCTTACTGTTATACAACAGTGATAACAGTGCAACCAAAGAGGTTAGGACTTAAGAAGGTGTTTGCCACATTTTTACGGTTATTCTGTTTTATAAGTAGGGATGAGCAAGAAAAACTTAAAAGCTAATCTAAATCGAACAAAATATCCAGTTAATTATACTGGACAAATTTCTTAAACCATCCCTATTGTTTAGCTGATAGACTAACTATACCCTTATTGTTTACATGTTGTCTTAAACTATCTTTACTGTTGCTAACGAAGAAAAACGAAATATTAAATTTGTCCTCCATTATTCTTCAAAATTTCAAAATAAAACCCAAACTGATGAAAATTTTCAAAAAATATAGGAAGTAGATCGTTGCTCAGTCTCCCGTCTTCATTTCTATCTTGGTGATTCAAGGAATTCACGTAGGAGCCTTATAGCACATCCCAACTGTGTATTGGGAATATCTTCCAATGACAAGTACGGGAGATGTTCCCAATACACTGTTTACAAGCATATAAGTTATCGTACAACTGTGTATGAGAATTAAAAAAAGTTATAGCTTTATCAAATTTCAATGTGGCACATCACTTGGTGATTCAAGTGATGTGCATGTGGGGCATGTTCCAATCACATAGGGGCCTTATAGCACATCCCAACTATGTATTGGGAATATCTTCCAATGACAAGTACGGGAGATGTTCCCAATGCATGTTGAGATGTGCATGTGGGGCATGCCTATGATCTCTGATTCAAGATCACCCAGGTGGTTCAAGAAATACTAATTTTGTTCAAGAAAAACCTTCATGAATCCCCAAGCTAATTATTGCAGCAATGTTTTTCTTTAGAAAAAAATGACTTGTAAAACACGTTTAAATAGTATTTCTGTTTTTTTCCTGATGTGGAGATATTCCCAATACAAGGTTGCAAGAGGCTGTTCGAATGATATAAGCACAGGTTTGCATTGATTAAAGCCGAACGAAAATGATTTCCTTGAACAAGATATATCTTCTAAGGAAAAAAAAAACAGAACAAACCCTAAAATAATATAGTTACAAAATCACCTCTTCCAATAATGAAATTTAGGCTCAGTTTGGAAGGAGTATAAATATAAATATGTAGAATGCAAAACCCTGAATTTTGCATTATTTTGTATACATCTGAGCCTTATGGGTAAAAATGGTAAATTCTTTAATCTATCTGAATAATATTTATTATAAAAAAAACACGGATAAACAATTGAGACTTTAAGAACAACTAAACACCCCCACTCACAACTCTAATCTAGGGCGTTAATGGGTCAGTTTAAGTGATAAACCGGCATTGACCTGATCCTAACCCATCAGGTCAGGCTTAATCAAGTTAATTTTGGATTTGGTTCAAGTTGAGGTCAGACCCAGACAAATCTGACCTATCATTCAAACACTTTTAGGGGTGGAGCCAGGGGGACCCTTGAGCCATGACTCCCACTGTGGCCTAAAAATCCCCGCTTATTCATCTATATTTTATCCTTCCCCCACTCCTTACCCTACTGTTCCCCCCACCCCCCACTCCCAATGGTTCATCCATATTTATCCCCCTCCCCCCAAATCTACTGAAGTTGTGTTTGGTTTGAAGGAAAATGTAGGGAAAAGTAGGCAAATCTTTATAAACGTTGTAAAGGTTTCCCTGCCTTTCCTTACCTTTTCCTTTAAATCAAAGATAGCCTTAGATTTTAACTCCTCTCATAAAAAATCCCTGGCTCTACACCTGAACACTTGTATATATATTGATATAATCTTGATTGATCCTCTTGCATATTGCATAACAGGTGTACTAATTGTGGGGTGTTTTGGGTCGGGTTTGGTATCCTATTTTATTTTATAGGGTCAGATTGGGTTATGTTGAACCAAACCCATACCGAACTTAATCTATCAATCCCCTATGCTAGTAAGCATTCGTATACATTTCCACATGAAACTGATAACTACAAACATTAACTATTTCTTTTGGCAATATTTTTTATTTTTATTTTAAAACAGTTTCTTGAATTATAGTGAATTGACCATTCTCGGGTCTACTAGTTTGATTGTTTGGTCTGGTCGGGTTACAAAGAATACTTTTTATCTGGGGGCCGTTTGATAAGTCTTTTTGGGAAGATCTTCTAGTAGCTCTGACAGTTAAAGGACGCATTGAAACCTTGCATGAAAATCTGAACAGCCTGAAGTTAGTTTGGCAAATACATGTCTTTCCATGTCTTTCTGTGTGAGAACAAAATGCAAAAGATGTGAAAAGCTTCATTTGGAGTTCCCAAAATCAGCCCAAAATGGGCTTTTCGTGTTTTTTTGGCGTTTCAGCTTCTAGCGGCTAAATCTACCACGAACCAAACAGGAATAGACCGAAAATCGATCTGCCCGACTTGTAAATAGTCGAAAGACCACGCGGAAAGATGCTCCAAACAGGGCCTTGTCTTCAACTAAACAAAGTGGTCTATCCACTCTCGATATATGTAGATTGTAACAGCATGAATCCTATCTTGACATAAAGTCATGAACAATCAGAAACACTTGTGAAATGCTACATGTCAAACACCCACTTTGGTCACTGTCTCCATTGGTTAGAGACTTAGGCCCCGTTTGGTTCACGGGAATAGGGATATGGAATTGGAATGAACTATTCCAATTTCAATCATTTGGTAGGCAGAATTGGAATCTTATTTCTATTCGTACTGGAATGACATTCTCCCATTTGAGGGAATGACCATTCCCTGCCCCTCCTTTGGGAATGAAATCCCATTCTTGCTAATTCTAATTCCCATTCCTATTCCTGTCTGAACCAAACAGATTAGAAATAAATCATTCCGATTCCAATTACAAACCAAACAAACCCTTCGATCTCATTATTATTGTAGGCCAAAGATACCATATTCATATTCATTATCACTTTCTACTGTTTTTACCCGACTCCAAATAGTTGAGTTTAAGGCTGTATTGTGAAGAATTAATTATTAATGCTATTTGCTGCAACTACCAGCACCACCACCGCTGCAATTGCTGCCACCACCACCTCCGCCACCACTACCATCACTGTTATATCACATATGCACACAATGGTGCTCTCTGTACATGTCAAATACATGCTTATTATCCATGAACCATCACCTTGTTTAATCAAGTTGTAGAGTTGCTACGTATACAAGTGGGAATGAACATTATTGAAGCAATCTTGATAATGACAACACTTGACTGAGTGGTTAGAATCAAGAGGGTTTCTGGAATCGATGCATTGCTTGCCGTTGCATTTAAATAATTTGCCACAATCCACATCATTGTTTTTCCCTTGTTTTTAGCATAAACGAGCAAAAATCCGTTTGTGCAAAAAAATACCAACACAATGGTGAAGTGGTAATGCATAGATTTCTGCGCAAGGGGGCATTTTCAGAAACACCAATGCAATTGAATACAAATGTATGGGAATGCAAATGAAAATAATGCAAATTTTGGTTTAATTTTGTTTTAGATTTTATTTTATTTAAATTTGAATTTTATTTTACTTCATTTTTATTGCAACCAAAACAAAGTAAGGTAAAAGTTGAAACAAAAATAATTCAAAACTTGCACACAAATCATTTGGCACTACCACAATTTTGCATCAGTACAAATAAATTTGCACTGCAACCAAACACAGCCTAATGAAACTTCTTCCATGGGAAAACCCTATCTCTTGAATGGTTCTAAGAAATAGAGCTGGCTGGCTGTCTAAGAAAAGTAGTTATTTTTTATTTTATTTTTTTTTGAATTCAACATATTGTCACCTTTATTGTGTGACCGATATGTATATGAGCAATTCATTTATCACCATTCAACTTTGATCGTATAGCCATTTATTTATTGTATGTTAACAATATAATATTATATAATGCATTAAAAATATAATATTATATGTGAAAATACATATAATATGTTAAGTATATAAAATTATATATTTTGTTACATGTATAAAGTATATATATTGCATTTTATACAATAAAGGAATACGGGCCGAGATCACATAATCACTTGGCCATGTAAACCTTTTATTTTTTATTTTTTTTGAACCATGTGGCTGTGTTGAAAAAACTATCTTTTGTGGTGCTCAAAAGTGGGGATTTTTCTGGTACCAGACCTAACAACAATAAGAAAATGCCCTTTAGAACACTGGTTCTGTTCCTGAATCAGATGGAATGCCAATACAAACATCAAATAAACACCCCCTAAGTGATCTTTTCAAGTTTTGGTTAAATGATGGTTTTCATGGGTTGAATAAGCACCCAACCTGTTTACTAGTAAAACAATGACCAAATGAACATTCCAGTTTTTAGTCCAATATGAGTTTTACAACATTGGTTTCCACTTTTCCATATTCCTCTTCTTGTGAAAGGGTTTTAATTGGATTAGTCAGATTCTATCCAGGGAACGTTGTGAAAGAGGATGGATCGAATATCCCAGAATGTAGGGCTGCAAACGGTACTCGATTATCCAATTCCAAATTCAAATTCGATCCTATTAAGCTGACTCAAGTTCGATCTGTTTATAATTGGATCAAATATAGATCTACGGTCTACCCCTATCTGATATGATATAATCCGATTCAATTTGATTTAAATATATATGCTCATATGTACTTAAAAAGTATATTATATCTATCATTAAAGTTGGTCTTAATGTTGTATTTTCACTAAATTGTCGTACGTTTAAGTTTTATAAAAGTAATTTTCAATTCATTTTGTTCATAAAATATATTATTAAAGTCATTTTTAGCTCATCTTATTAATAATATATAATATTTTGATTATTTTTAGTCTAATTTATTTATACTATTTAATATCCAATTATGATCCGAATTCGATTCGAATCCACTAGATATTTAATAGATATGATCTGATTTGGATTCAAATATTAACAAATCAAATTTAGATATGCCTATATCTGATTCGATTCGTTTGCAGCCCTACTAAAATGTAATTAAACATGTACACTAATCACTTGAGAATATTTTGGAATAAGGGTAAAATGGGGAAGATAAAGAAGCTTTTGAAACTTGCTTCACTAAAATTCTATAAATAGGGGTTTATACCCATTTAATAGGATTTTCAAACCATTATTTACCCTTGATGATGCGCATTTTGGTAGTTTCCGGCTAGCTAGTCACTAATATGGCTAGCTGAATAATCCCTACCTGGAATGTGGCTTGGACGCCTAACTGAATGGTTCCTACCTAGAAGGTGGCTTGGACGCCTAGCTGAATGGTGACGAGTTGGAGAGGTGGCTCTGATGCCTAACTGAATAGTGGCGAGGTGGAGAGGTGGCTCTGATGCCTAACTAGATGGTGACAAGATGGAGAGGTGGTTTTGATGCCTAGATGAATGGTGACAAGTTAGAGAGGTGGCTCTGATGCCTAACTGAATGGTGATGAGCTGGAGAGGTGGCTCTGACGCTTAATGAATGGTGACGAGCTGGAGAGGTGGCTCTAATGCGACCTGCAAGGAAACAGTGTTAGAGTGCCCAGGTTGCTTTACCCGGGGTGGGTACTCCGATGCTTAAGTCAGTGAATTAGAGATTCTAAGATAGCTAAATGTGAGAGAACTTGAGAGCTGTGAGAACTAAATTGCGCATCAACCTGGGTCTCAAGGGTTGATGCCCTTACATAGCTGGGCTGCCGTGGGTCTCGCGAAATGCTCCCAGAATCCTCAACCCATGACATAGGGGTTCGTTCTGCTTTGGAAGGAGGACAACGTGCTAGTTAATAAGGCTTACTGTTTCCCTCCAATTCGGGTGGGATGAGGATAAGGCCTACAGTTACGTGGCACGATCCCGAAAGGTTCAAAGACAACTGGCAAGCTTCTAGAGAGGTAGGTCGCCAGGTCGGCAATAGAGGCATGTTTCCAAGTCAGCGGCAGAGGCAGGTCGCCAACTAGGACCCCATTTTGGCTAAGGCAAGTTGTCGCCTAGGTGATGCTGGAATGTAGTCCAGCTGTTTTGATATGCCATGTGTCATGATGTCAGTGGAGGACCAAATCTACCCTCATCAACCCTTTCATAATGCTTAATGGAAGCAACGATTGAGCAACACCAAAGTAGGGGATCGACGAGCTTACTCCGATAACGATGGAGGAGGTGATGGGCCCCATGGGTTAGTCTCTTAATGGTCAGTCTAACTCTTCGAATTTGAAATCTTTAAATATGAGTGGGGAAATTGTCAGGAATTAAGAAAATGTGGAGGCTGGATCGCCTATTGTTTTCTCATTTGGGCTTCATGGTCCGCGAGATAGATCTCTTCTAGGCTAGGTGAGGGTGGGCAAACTATGGTTTTTATTTCCATGATTTGGAAGAGGATGAAGCCTATATTTGCACCTAGAAGGGGTATCAACATCTAATTTTTGCTTGGTCCCTTCACCTTACCTTTTTACACCCTCTTTTGAGACCCAAAATTTGAAAACAAAACCAGATCAACCTAAGATTTGTCAAAACCCAAAATCCCCTCCCATGTGTCAAACACATGTCTAAACTACACAAATAAACTAAAAATTAATGAGACCATTGAGATCAACATCTAACACTATATAGGCTTTAATACTCTGATTAGACACAACCCCTAAACTTAGGAAATTAAAACTTATTTATACGTCAAATTTCATGACCAAACTCTAAAGATCTATTGTACCTCTTTGTATGTATAAAAGTAAAGTTTTGTGTGTGTAATACACAAAATCAAGCTTGGTCGAATTTCAAGCTTGAAACCCAAATAAGGTTGGGCCCATTCTTAAGCTATAGCCCTTGTCACATTTGATAAGCCCAACCCAACCCATGATTAACACACTTCATTCTCTCTCTCTAATCATTCACAAACTTTTGGTCCTTTGGTTCTCCTGCAACCTTGTTATAGCAAGTCAAGTCAATCCAACATCAACCCAACAATGATTTTATTGATATTTATATTTACCAACACTTATGGGATTTAAAATAAATAAGACAAATTTCAAAACTAATAACTTTGTATTAATTAATAAAATTTTCTTAAATTTATTAACTTTATTATTGTTAGATAATTTTGTATTAATTTTAAATGAATATTAAATTTTAATTTATCTTACTATTTTTATTAATTTATCAAGATAAATAAATTTTATTAATTAAAAATATATTTTTATTAATTTCGTAAATTTTATTAGTAAAAATTATTTTTTGTTAATTTTATGACTTTTTATTATTTTATTTAACTTTATTCTATTAATGAAAATTTATTTTTATCAACAATAAAAATTAAAAACGTAGATTAAATTTTTTATGATAACCAATTTATTTTAAATTTTCTTATTGAATAATTTTAAAAAGCATGGGATATTTTTTATTAATACTTTTTATTATTTATAATTAAAATTTGTTAATAATTATATCATATTTCAAAAAAGTAAAACCATTAATAATTATGCATTTTTATTAATAATTGTTATTAAATGGGCGTTTATATTAAGTGGGTTTTAAATTATAATTTTAAGTTTGAAATGGAATTTAAACCAGTTATAATTATAATTAATTGTAACTTTACATTTCAAATATTAATAGTTTAAGTGTTGAGTGAAATAAATGATATTTATTTTGAAATGCAATTTTCTTGACTAATTAACTTAAAAAGTAATTAACATTTAAATGGAAGTTGATTATTTAGCCAATAACAGTCGACAATTGAATATTAAATGGGTTATAAGTTATAATTAAATAAAACTTAATTTTTATTATGAGGTATATAATAATTATATTGAAGTAAATTAATTATGTTTTAAAATGTATTTTGTTTGAACTTAATATTTTATTAATTAAATGGAATAATTGAGGAGAGAGAGAGAGAGAGAATTAGTGTTACAGAGTTATTGGAGGAGAGTTAATAGCATGAATAATGAGAGAATAATTGGAGTTAATGAGAAAAGAGGAGAGAGTTAATGAATAATTATAAAGGTGATTTAGTCCCTCTCTCTCTATCTCTCATTTTGGGTGCATTCTTCACAAAAGTCTCCCCTCATTGGTTGTTTAAAAAATGATATGAATTTATAAAAACAAATTAAAAAGAAGCAGACCCACCCTTGGTTTAATAAAATTACATGGCATCTTTAGCTTGTAAAAGATGGAGCCACACATCTCTATTTTACAGATTGTGAAAATCAACTTTGTCCGTGTCAAATTCCTATATCTAAGGACAACCCACTAAAAGTTAGAGTTTTGATTAATAATCTCTCTCTCTCTCTAAGCCAAACGCAAAAGGTAATCAATCATCCAAGGGAAAGAAACAAGACACTGCTGCGTACATCCTCTTTCATGGGGAACCTGTTCCTCTTCTCATCTACAACCTCTAACAACTGATGCACCCCAATATAAACAACCAGAATCAAACCCAAGAGTTTCTTTTCCATTCAACACTCACCAACGGCACTTTCACCTTTCATGGCTTGAAGCTGCTAACAATGGAGACGGAGCTCAAAAGCGTGGAAACCTCATCACAAATATCATCAGTAAGTAACGAAGGCAGCTACTTTAGAGACTCGGACCTGAGCGATGATCTCAGGTACACAAGCTTGAGAGACATGATTCCAAATTCTCCCACAGATGAATGTTCAATACCAGATGGAACTGCATTCGAATTCGACTCCAGCAATATCTCCATCCGGAACCAGTTGGTGAAGCAGGCAGCATCTGCTTACGTTCAGTCAGCGGCGATCCTCATCACCCGCAACCAGAACTGCCTAGTCAGGCTGTGGAGGAAGTTAACCAGCAAATCTGGCTGGCGTTCCTGTTGGCGCATTTATGTTCGGAACCCATTGCGTGGCTGTGCTAGGCCCATTTATCGACTCATGTGTTACGTTGTAAATCAAATTGGTAGTGTTTGGGGTAGAAGGAATGCAATTGATTGAAGTAGTAGTTGTTAATTAATTTGTGAATAATGGATTTTTCTTGAGGTATGTGTTATTTTCTTTTCTCCAATGAGTTTTTTATTTTAAATTTGAACTAATATTCCTTATGTAATTATATTTGTTAATTTGTGTCATGTATTGCTTACAATTGGTGGATATGTGATGTTTTTTATTTATTTATTATTATTATTTTTTGAGGGGAAGGACTTGGGCTTGTTTCGGTTTGGATCTCATTGATACAGTCCTTGGTTATGATCCAAAGAGATAAAATGTCTTCAATGAGAGACCAGAGAAATCGGCCCAATCTACCATGACTTAAGGCTCAGTTTGGAAGGAGTATAAATATAAATATGTAGAGTGTAAAATTTTGTATGTATTTGTACTGTGCATATTTATATTTGTATTCTTTCCAAACTGAGCCTAAGGTTTGATCTTTAGGCCCCATTTAATTTGTTTGAATTACCCATTTATTTACACTAGTACAAATGTATACGAGTGCAAATTCTGGTTTATTTTTGCTTCTAATTTTACTTTGCTTTCCTTCAGACTTTACTTTCACTTCTTTTGCATTTTAAATGAACAAAACGAAGTAAAATCCAAAATGAAAATAAATTTGAATTTGCTCACTTTGCACTGGCACAAGTAAAAATGCACTACAAACAAATTAGGCCTGACAAATGAAAGAAAGTATGGATTACTTTAGTAAAATAGTCTGTAATTAAATATTTGTTGCAGTTAGAGTCCGGGTCTGCTTCTCACAGAGTAGAGTACTCCTGATACCAACCTCACAGCATGTCTCAGCCACACATCGGAAACATCTCCCTTACTTGTGTGTTATTATTAATGGGAAGATGTTCCTGATACACGGTGGGATATGCTGTGAGATTGGTGTGAGGAGTAAATCCCTATTCCACTCATGGATTTTCCTCTAAAAGAATTACTATAATCAAAACTCTTTTCTGTTTTATCCCCTCTAACCCCAAGATCTTGAACTTTTCCTGAATTTATTTTCAAGCTCGTAATAGATCTTTTCAAGCATGCAAATGAAAATAAAGTACAAAAATGCGGGTGAAGCCCTCTGCCCATATGTAACGGATCATTGTCCTCTCTGCAGGAAACATCTAGCCCATTCTCAGCCTATGGGCCTTGGTCTATATGGACTTCTTGCCAAGCTATACTTGGATTAGAAGTTTGAGATCAGCCTGCCAACCAGACATGCCTGACATAAGCCTAATACATACACATATACATACAGTTACTTTGTGAAATAGGTGTGTCATGACTTCCAGTCAAAGGGGTTTCATCTCTATTGGACAGTTTTAAATTGAGCATATCCTCCAAGCTGCAGCAACAAATGGGCCGTCAAGCAAGAAGCCCAACTAATTCAATAAGGCTATTTCAGTAGTCACAATTTTTCTCTTGCTTCAAAAACTCAAGCAAACCCTAACTCAACCTGGCCACACCCTATTCGGCTTGAATCGGCCCAAACTCAAGGTTGAGGAATTAATACTTTGGGTTGGTTAGATCAAGTTCCCTTGGGCTTATTTTGGCTTTTCTACACTAGGTATTGGCTTTCTATGATCCCTACTCTCAACGTGTTCAATTTCAGTCTTTCCATTCATAAGAACTCCATTGATGAGACAAATTTGGGCCCATCTACGTTCCATATTTAAGATTGGGTTGGCTCTTAACCTGAACCAAACCCATCTAATTTATATCTTTGCTTTATTAAGATAGTGAAAAGGGGTTAATGGAGATCTAGGGATTTAATGGTGGGGAAATGTTACAAAAATTTACTATTGGGAGGAGGGGGTTAAGAATGATTTTATTAGAGATATAATGATAGATTTTATTAGAAAAAATTAAGTCCTAAGAGAGTTTTTATTGCAAATTACATTTTTATAATTTAAATAAAAATAGATAACCACACGTGTGAAAAATGAGAGCATAATAATGTGTGAGCTCTGGCTAAAAGGACCCCTCAATTACCCTCTTTCCTCCTAATATAGATATAGATA